>NC_086172.1:6707500-6940000 GCF_023053635.1 Elgaria multicarinata webbii
GGGACAGGCACTCACACCACCTGCACCTGTCCCAGCTTGGGATCATCCTGGGACTGTGAGAAAAACTGGAAAAAAGTGTCTGCAGATATCCTGGGGAAATTGAGGGATCATCCCTACCTGCTCCCGGGATCCTCTGTGCATCATGTGGATGCACAGGCATGATCCCCAGGAAAAAGGCTGGTGTAGGCATGCCCATAGTCAACATCCAGTGCATTTTGGACATTCATTGTAAGATATAAAATAAATAAGTATTTTGCCTTATTTTTGTTCCAGTTCTAGAACTATATCTTACCCAGTAAATGCTCCTTATGCTTGAGTGTAATACTATTAATGTTTTTAAGCCACTATTTTCTCAAGAGTATGAACCACTTGAATAAATCAGTTTTTACGATTAAGGTGTTTTTTTGGGGGTGGGGGTGGAATTGAACACATATTTATTCATGGGTTTGAAACATGAGGCTTTTATTGACCCAAGGATCCAGGATGGTTGCAAAGGAACCATTGCATACATTTTTCCTTGATTGATTCAGAATTCATGCCTTTTTGATATTAAAATGCACATGCTGCATTCCCCAGACTGAAGCCAGCTACTTCAGAGACAGGAGAGTCCATCAGGGAATACATATTTATGTTTTTAAAACATATTTTAATTTCTCTATTGATCATAATGACTCATGAATACAATCAAGTTCCCTCCCTCAGAATTATCACTTAAAAACTAACAATTAAAATTTTGATGGAAAAGAAAAATATGTTTTAAAGAACCCAGCAATGAGAAGGGGGTGTGTGGTTCTTTAAAAAAAAAGTCCCTCAGCAAGGTTTGATTCTTGAATGAGTTTTCTCCTTACTTCCCTCTTTTTTCTTTTTTTTTCTTTTTTAACAGAGAGGAAGGAGGGGCTGTTTATAACTTTTTTGACAATAGGCAATGGGGATTCACAATGGTCATGCTGATAGTCCAAACTATGGATTCAATTCTGCAACCTCAGTAATCCCATCTTAACCTGTTGTCCCTGTGACCTTCTCTGGGTCGCTAGCTTGAGTGAAGGTTGAAAGGTCAAAGCCCTGGAACTTTGGAGCTCTGTGACAGGAAGGGTTTGGCCCAAAGCTCATTTCAAGACAGAGGCCATGGCTGGACCAGGCCTATATTGTGGGATCATCCCAGGATCATCCCTGTGCATCCAAATGACACACAGGGGATCCTAGGAGCAGGCAGGGACGACCCCTCCATTTGCCTGGGATAATCCTTAGGTCTAGCTAAGGCCAGAGTCTCTTTAATGGATTTCCACTGGGCTCAAGATGAGGGCCTAAGCAAGTATTTGTTTAAAAGGAAAGAAGGAATTGAAAAGCCATAATTGCTCACACTAGACAACAGATTTTAAACACACTAGACATCATTTGAAGGCCATTTCATATATTACATACAGCTAAATCTGTCTTTGCCATCAAGTAAGGCCCAAACGACATTACAAGCAAGCACATATAATAGTACCCAAACATAGGGTGACCATTTGCAAAGGAGGACAGGGCTCCTGTATCTTTAACAGTTGCATAGAAAAGGAAATTTCAGCAGGTGTCATTTGTATATATGGGGAACCTGGTGAAATTCCTTCTTCATCACCACAGTTAAAGCTGCAGGAGCTATACTAGAGTGACCAGATTTAAAAGAGGGCAGGGCACCTGCAGCTTTAAGTGTTGTGATGAAGAGGGAATTTCACCAGGTTCTCCATATATGCAAATGACACCTGCTGAAATTCCTTTTCACTACAACTGTTAAAGATACAGGAGCCCTGTCCTCCTTTTCATATGGTCACCCTACCTAACAATGCAATCCAATCCATATTTAAACAGATGTAAGTCCCATTAATTTCAATAGGACTCACTCCCAGGCAAGTGGGCAAAGGATTGTAGCCTTACGAAGCAAAATAGTATCTCTTTTGGGGTAGCAGTTGAGAGTGCAGAAATTGCGGAGGGAGTCTGACTCTTTCTCCATGAATATAGGGTGACCATATGAAAAGGAGGACAGGGCTCCTGTAACTTTAACAGTTGTATTGAAAAAGGAATTTCAGCAGGTGTCATTTGTACATATGGAGAACCTGGTGAAATTTCCTCTTTATCACAACAGTTAAAGCTGCAGGTGCCCTGCCCTCTTTTAAATCTGCTCACACTATTATAACTCCTGCAGCTTTAACTGTTGTGATGAAGAGGGAATTTCACCAGGTTCTCCATATATACAAATGACACCTGCTAAAATTCCCTTGTCTATACAACTGTTAAAGATACAGGAGCCCTGTCCTCCTTTTCATATGGTCACCCTATCCATAACGTTTCTCTGCTCCAGAATTCTTCCAAGTGCTTTTTCCTGTCTAAAAAAAGTAGGCTCAATTGGAAAACCATGACATGCATTTGCATGTAATATATACTTTTGGTCCTCATTCAGTGGCAAAACATACATTTGGAACGGTATGAGAGGAGGAGGAAGCTGCATAGGGACCAATATGGAGTGAAGAAAGGAAGGTGTAGAAAGGGTTAAGCAGCCCTTCCCTTCTGCTGCCTCCTCTCTTCTAATTGGCTCCTGTTGAAAGAGCTTTTCTTGTTAAAAAGAAAGAGGGGCCATAGGGAAAAATATACATGTTTGTATGTAATGTATAGTTTGGCTCTGAATTGGGGGAAGCCATAGCTTCCTGGCTACTACACCTGTATGATTTAAACAGAAAATTATGGTTATCATGGCCACATATTGTGGCTTGGATCTAGACTTAGTCATACTTAGAGTAGACCTATTAATGGGACTTCCATTGGGCATTAACAATTTAAGTCTCATTGATCTCAATAGGTCTGCTCTCCACATATGACTAAATCTGAGTTTTTAAGGTGTACTTAAAACATTTTATACTTAAAACGTTTGAAGATACTAAGTATGAAGTGGCCCTGAAAATCCATATTGAAGTTTTCAGGAATATGATTTTGTACCCTCTTCTGTATGGATGAGTACATCATGGGGGGGTGGGGTAGGGAGACCTTATTGTTTGCACAGGCTGTCATATCAAAACTTTCTGAGTCAGCCCATTATTACTGCCTGAAGAAAAGGACCACTTTGGAACTCTCCCCAAATGTATTTGTAATTTCCATTCCAATCCTAATACAGAACATTGAAATTTGTTATTTTGCCATCTGAAGGATGATAACGTTGAGCTTTCTCTGGAATTTCTGGCATCACTCAGCGATTAATTGAAGCACACACATAACTTTCTTTCCTTCTGCAAGCTAGTAAGAGCAGGGGGGCACCCACACAGAGAACTATGTGTCTTTACTTTAAAGAGGACATACTTCAAAGCAGGTGGGTTTCAGAATGGGCCTTAAAATTCAGAATTAGAATGCAGAGTATATTCAAAAATTTAAATTTATGCTTGCTGATATAAATCAAAGTAATTACATGAACATACTCAGTGTGGAAATGCTATTACATTTCAGGGCATCACAATATTTATCAGCATTTTTATTGAAATCAAAACTTTAATCCATATCTCAACTAACATTGGATTTCCGAAGAACAGACGCCTGTAGTTCTTGAGTGTTTGAGAAATGCACCTGGGATCCTGGGGTTCTTTATGTACATATTAATGCTACTGAGTCTAATGGTACTAATGCAAGTCTAACTTATCCAAGGTCAAATATAAACTAGATCTGCCAATAATTTTCAAGCAGTGACCTTAATGGCCTGAACCTAAACACACTTTTCTGCAAGAGGACCCCCATCACATGCCATGGAATTTAACTCTAAATAGATGTGTTTAGGGTTGGGGGGGGGTTACATGTGAATCTATAAGCATATGAAGTCACGGTAATGCAGAGCCACTCTAAAGACTGGTTTTGATTTACTTAAAGAAGCATGTGTGGTTGGGTGTGATGAAAATGCACCCTTCTATTAACAAAGAAGACATTATATTTCCTTTCTCTTTTCCACCTGCCTCAAAGCCTAACACTGCTCTCCCTGCACACACACACGCCCAACATATGCCCATATTGGTGAGACTTGAAATGGTGCACATTCTCCTCCGCCTTACCATTAATTTTGCCCCCACAGTCTTCCACTGTCATTGCTGCCTCCCCTTCCTTTAAAATTTAGGGGTGGTCGTCATCCCATCCCCCAGTTATCTTCTATTGCAAAACAAAAGATCAGTTTGCAAGGTGAATTGCTGACAATTACCCCACTCTGCCCTTTGCTTTACGTTTTAATCTGTTCATTCTGGCGCAGGCTGCCTTTAAATCATTGCAACAATGCGTGTTTTCCTGCAGGACGGCCCCCTAAATCTGGAAGTTGCCTTTTTTTTAATCGTCTTCAAACAGCCCCCGAGCAAGGTTGGCTGCTAGCAATAAACCGTGGGAGTATGAAAAAGGATGCAAGCCTGCCTGGCATCCTCCCCCCCCCCGCCCCCCTCTCTCTTTTGTAACAGGAGCAGCCTGCGAGATGGAGTAATCCCACGCCCTCTTCCTTCCTACCCTGCAATTCCCCGTCTCCTCCTTCCAAAGAGTAGTTGGTTTATCAAACATCATGGCCGGTTGCAGGCAGCCCGGTCCCTTGTCTTTCGCAGAGCTTCAACTGGGAGCTGTCCATTCAGGACCAGACAGCCACGTGGTGCCTGCCCGCGAAAAAACAAAAGAAGTGAAATATTAATTAATTAAGAGAGAGAGAGAGAGAGAGGGAGAGAGAGAGAGGCAATCTGTTCAATCCTACGCCTGCAGGCAAGCTCTAACGGAAACCACATATGTTTCCCCTCTCCCCCCAAGAAATCTTCATTTGGGCATTAAAATACTTAAAAGGATTAGTCATTAAATACTTGTACATTTGGTTTAATTTGCTGGAAACTCTGTGTCACCGGGTTAGATCAGAAAGCTAAGAGTTTTAATCTCATTTGCAGTATTTACCTAGATGTTTTATTTCTTCTGCTGCTTGTTACGGGGATCATATTAATATCCCATGTGTCCAGAGGGAGGAGGTTTTAAAAAAATGAGCTGGATGCTGACGGATGGCATAGAAATATCAAAGGGTCTTTTCAAGTGAAACAAAAGGCATTAATGGAAATCCGGTGTTCCCTATAGCAGACTGACTCTTACCGATGATAAGGATGCTGTAATAGTGGGCAGAGGAGATAGTGCCCTTAAGTGGGTAGAGCAGGGAAGATTTGGGTGGCGTCTCCCCAACACACTGGTGCAGGGTAGGTTATCTTCCTTCTCAATTTGTTTAGTGTTTCCTGTTCCAGCTGTCAAATAATGACACTGGGTTGTTTCAAGCACTGGCTTCTTGTAAGTTACTAAGCACTATAGAACTCCCATTTAAGTTAGTTTTTCAAGATGGTATTGCCACTGAACTTAATGAAAGTAGTAACATGTTACATTTACTAAGAACTTATTAAATTATGAACAACATGCAAGTATAGTGAGTGGGCAGGACCCCCTAAGGCAGTTCCCTAAAAACACCCGACTACCATCTCAGGGATCTTATTTTGTTATTTATTTATTTATTACATTTTTATACCGCCCAATAGCCGAAGCTCTCTATTCTTCAACATTGGGGAAAGGGCTGTAGTTCACTGGCAGAGCACATTGCTTGCATGCAAAATGTCCCAGTTCCGATCCCTGGTATCTCCAGGTAGGGCTTGGAAAATCACATATTGGAAATCCCAAAGAGCTGCTGCCAGCCTGTGTAGACAGTGCTGAGCTTGTTGGACCAATGGGTTGATTCAGAATAAGGCATCTTTCTTCCTTCAATGATAACAGGAATAAAATGTATTTGTGTAAACAGCTATTATTCATCAGCTCTGAGCCCAACCATGTTGGGTGGAAATTTTAAGTCCTACTGGTTTCAGGATTACTCTTAGCTGAGGCAGCAGCAGGCGTAACATCCAGTAGGTTGGGGAGAGAACTCCAAAAAACATCTGCCCCCAAGCCCTCGGTTATTCAATTGTATTTATAATACGTTTATACCATTTCATATATTGAAATCTCTATGTGACTCACATTGAAATAAAAGATAATAATAATGCCTTCCCCACAATACCATTATTGGATAGGATTGATGGCCCCTGGGGTACTGGATCTGTTATTCTCAGGAAGATATTGCCTGCCTTTAAACCTGAACTTATTGTCAGCTGCTTTGAGAATTATTGTGGCTTCTTTATTAAAACAGTATATATTGGGCAGCCTCCAACACTGCCTGTAACCCAGTGGGACCCACCACCTGAGCAACAGGAAACTAGCACTTCCTAAAGCAACTGGAACTGAGCTGAAACCATAGTTTCCAGAGCAGAACATATCACAGAGCAGCAGCAATCAATGGTAGTCTTACTTAGTTTAGGCCCATTCACTTCAATGAGTCTCCTCTCTGTAGTACTATTGGATACTGTCCAGAGCTCACTAAAATGAAACTAGTGTTCTGGAAGCTAGTGTTTCAGCTTGTTTCCAGAGTTGCTCTATGAAGTGCTTGCTTCTGGGCAAGGCAGAAATGGAACAGGAAGCCTTCTTAGGCCTTAGCTAGACCTAAGGTTTATCCCGGGATCGTCCCGGGGTCATCCCTGCCTGCTCCCAGGATCCCCTGTGTGTCATTTACATGAACAGGGATGACCCTGGGATGATCCTGGGATAAACCTTAGGTCTAGCTAAGGCCTTATACCCCTTCCTGTCCAGGGTAGGATCTACTGCTTTAAAGCACTTTATAACAGTTATAAAGCACTTTAACTGCTTTAAAGCACTATAAAACTGTTATAAAGTGCTTTAAAGCAGTAGTGTAGATCCGGCCCAGGAGTATCCAATAGCCAGCCTGGGTGGGCAGTCAGACTAGAGCCTGCAGCCCTAAGGAAATGCTGCAGCCTGCTGTTTGGTGGCTCACCACATGCGTACAGATTCTAAGGCTTTTGGTTTGATTTCCAGCAGTTCCTGATAACAAGAAGAAAACTATTCAAGAAACCAAAGATCCCCAACTGGGCTCTTGTTGTCTTTCTAACTTGACCCCCCTCACAATGGCCATCTCTCCATGGTGGTCATTTTGTGAGTAGCCATGACCACATGGTGGCAACTTTGTCACTGGTGCCCATTGAGGTTTTCAGGATTCCAAATGTACACACAAGTTAAAAAGGGTTGGGGACCCCTGGTTCATACAATCATTGCCAAAAACCCACACAGTAGTACAGCAGACCAAACACATCCTGTCTGCATTCATTGCGGGACAAATGAAAACAGAATGGGACCCATTTGGATCCATTTTCCATTTATTCCCAGACAAATGCACACCCCTAGCAAGCACTCACCCATCCGCCCAGGCACTGACCAAACCTTCTCTCAGTTCATGGTGGGCCAGTGCTGGAGCCCTGCATCACCTCAGAACAGAGAATGAATCACCGTAAAAAATGGTCCCTGAAAGCAGTAAGGTTGAAAACTGCTGGACTAGAGGACCCACAACATCTTCTCCAAGTTGTACATTGTATGATGGGAGGAAATAGGGAAATACCACAGGTACATGGGATGGTTGGACCATAAAATGTATCTGTTCCCTTCATTGCCTTTCAGCTTTCCCAGGCAATCCATTTAGAGCACATGAAGTTAAATGACTTATGATTTGCTGGCCTTTAATGGTACCTCAAAATCTGCTGCCTGCGGCAGGTCACCCCACCCTGTCTCATGTTAGGGCCAGCCCTCAGGCTGTGCCTCTGCAGCAAGGCTGGTCCCTCTGTTGCCAGGTTATCCTGCTACAGGTGATGGTTTGGAGCTAGTATAAGGAAGGATAAAATCCGAGGGGTTTTGATGAGCTGAAGAGCTCTTGCTTGATTGGAATGCAGACCTTTCTTTCCATGTCACAGCTGCTGTGTTTAATCTACTGGATTTATTTCCAAATATCTGATAGATGGAGAGGGGGGCGGTCTTACTCTCAGATGTTGTTCCCATGTTCAATTTTATTTGAGAATGCTGGAATAAACCCTGCACCACACATAAAGCTTTTCAATCACACTGTTGTGCTTTTCTTCCCTTCTCAAAAGCCAGAAACTCTTTTCTCATATTCAAAGCATTAAGCCCTGCTGCCCATGGGAACGCTTGGATGAGGACTAGATAAGAGAGTTACATTAGGGCAGAAATTCGGGTCACATCATATCAAACTGAAAGCATCAGGCCAAATACGGGTTTGGCTAATAAGATTTGTACACAGTCATTTTAAATTTTTAAAACTTGCCTTGCAATTTAAGGGGAAAGAAAAGGAAAGCAGAAGCAAAAGAATGCATTTTTTTAAGAAGCACGGGCTTTTATTTTCTTGCAATGTTTTAGGATTTTTTGATTTTGCATTGGATTTTGTTCACTTACCTCAATCATTCTGTGAGATTTGGGCCCCATTCACACTCAGGCGGGAAACCTGTATCCAGGCTGAGTATACCACTTCGGAAAAGTTCCTGCATGTATGAAAATTCCCCATGCATAAAAGACCTGTCTTGTGAGGGAGAACTCATTGCCTAGACACAGTCTTCCTCAACCTGGGGCGCTCCAGATGTGTTGGACTACAACTCCCAGAATGCCCCAGCTGGCTGGGGCATTCTGGGAGATGCAGTCCAACACATCTGGAGCGCCCCAGGTTGAGGAAGGCTGGCCTAGAGGACTAGGTGAACAGGTGACTAATCACATTAGGAGGCTTTCCCCCCCCCCTTTTATTTGTTTATTGGTGTATGTGAGCTCCCGGTTGCAGTGTTAACACCCCAGTGACAACCAAAGAACCATAGATCAGAAGGTAGAGTCCTTGATGCTTGGCATGCAGAAGGTCCCAAGTTCAATCCAGGTTATTTCCAGGACCTTGTGTATACGCTCTGAATCCTCTGTTGTGGGTGCGCTGTCGTGCCCCATCATTTCTATGACGCAGCTGCTAATTTGCACCCACATCAGCTTTCCACCAGTGAAAACTGTGCTTTTTCAAAGTGTCGATTTACCGTGACTTTCCCCATTGCTCCGATGTCACCACAGTTGTTTCTTCATCTGTCAGTGGTGGCTTCAGTTCAGGGTTTAGAAAGAGGACATTCCAGGGGCAGATCCTGGTGCAGGGTCAGCACAGGAATGCAGGGCAGGGGGGTGGGGGTGGGGGTGGCTCAACAAGCCTCAAAATGGCTGGCATGGTGATGGTAAAAGTCGGGGAACAATAAGGGCAGCTGAGATATATAATGCTGCTACAACTTGTTACACAGAATTGGCATAAAATTGGGGGGGTGGGGTTCATTGTTTCCCCAAGTCCCTGCCATCTGACAATAGCCCTCTGATTTCCCCCAGGCAGGATAGCCTGCATTCACTCCTACAAGATAAGTCTTTCAATTCTGCTTCACAGCAGCAATGCTGAGGGGTTTGGTGGGGATCAGGAGGCAAAGTGGAGTTGTTATAGACATGGCCTAGGATAGGCTGGGTAAGTTTCCTGCCTGAAACCCTGGTGAGGTGCTGCTGGTCAGTGTGTAGAGAATACTTAGATAAATGTACCAAGGCACTGACAGTTTACAGTAGATTCCAATGTCCTATAAACAGGCCTCCAATACAGCTGTATTGATCACCTCTTCAATTTACAAGAGGGACAAGTTGAAATCAAGAAAATGTAGGTCTAGTAGAATAGAGAGGAATCTTGTGGCCATCCAGATGTTATTGGACTGCAACTCCCATTAGCCCCAGCCAGCATAGCTGATATTGAGGGATGATGGGAGATGCAGCCCAACAACATTTGGAGAGATGTACATTCCCCATCCTTTGTCTAGTATATGCTCAATTCTGCAATTTGGACACATGGCAGACCCTGAAATGCTTCCCCAAATTTCTCAAGGGAATTCATTTTATTGTTTTTATTTATTTCTAGATTGAGTTAGCTCAGATGACTATATAAATCTAGTATTTTCAACTGTCTCAAGCCTAAACTAAGGAAGAAGAAAAACTGGAGCAAGGTACGGAAACGGATGTATCCTTATGTTCAGCATGTTATAGAGTAGGGGATTTGTTTGATACAGCAGAATTCCTGAGTGTCCACAAATGGAGAATGTCTCCATCCCTTGTAATAGCATGCTCCCTAAAAAGTTCTCTGCAATGATAGTTTTCCCCCTTAACTTACGATAGGGGAACAGTGGCCAAATTTCAGGAATATATGAAATATTTCAGTGGCTGAAGGCAGCCACAAATCATATGCAGCAAACACAACTGTCATGGGTACACTAGTGTTACACCGGTATTTTCCACAGCCAAAATGTAAACAGCTATGCATCTTTAAATACCCAAGGAAGTGCACCCAGGAAGCTCAGTCCAATCAGGGCTCCCAATCATGGGTACATGAATGTTGTACAGATGCATATCTGTCATGTATATTTATGTGTTTGCTGTGGGAAACATTAGAATATCACTGGTTACCCTGCAGCAATTGTGTTTGATGTGTAAGGGCGTGGAGTGGCCATGACTGTGTTTGTTAGACTGTTACATATTTTAGGTGTAGGATCAGTGAGACAGAGTGCCTCCTCCTGTGCTTGTCTGAATGCCTGCCACTGCTTTCCTCAGCGATGATAAACAGAAGTGAGCGAATGGGATGTGGGGCAGAGAGACCACTGAAATGATCTTGAAATCTGAATAGCCATCATTTACTTAATTCCTTCCTTGCCTCCTTCAGAAACCATGTATGTAGTTACTACAAAATACTTAGACTTGGAGTTTAAGTGTACTTAGAACCTTTTGGAACCCTTTGTTGTAGCTGTGTATGTTTGGGGTAGGGGGTAGGAGGAATGGCGTCATCACGCACAGACACACACTAATAAAGAATATTCATTGAAAATTCCACAAAGTGGGCTTTTTCTAGAGGATGAGAAAAAGAAACATTCAAAAATATTCTCAGGAAAATAGCTTCTAAGAAATTTTGGCTCAGCTCTACTGTTGACCAGCTTAGTTTGCCAGCTGCAGCACTATCTGGAGAAATCTGACCTACCTTGCCTTGGTCATGCATGCACCAGTTGTGTACACACTGGAATACAGAAATATACTTTCAGTGGGGCTGGCTTTAAAAACAAATTGGAAGCTTCACCTGGTGAGTGGGGCTAAGCAGTCAGATCATGTGACATACCATATGAAAAGGATGACAGGGCTCCTGCATCTTTTACAATTGCAGAGAAAAAGGAATTTCAGCAGGTGTCATTTGTATGCATGCAGCACCTAGTGAAATTCCCTTTTTATCACAACAGTTAAAGCTGCAGGAGCCCTGCCCACTTTTGTACCTGGTCACTCTAACATAGCTAGAGCAGCTTTAACTGTTGCGATGCATACAAACGACTCCTACTGAAATTCCCTTTTTATATAGAACTGTTAAAGATACAGGAGCCCTGTCCTCCTTTTCATATGCTCATCCCAATACTGTACCAACTCTACTGGTTACCAGTGGGTTTTGAAGTCCAGTTTAATGTGCTGCTTTTCATCATTAATTTAAAGTTTTAAACAGTTTGGGATCCAGCTACTTGGAGAACATCCTGCACCCATATCATGTCCACATTTTTAAGATCAGACAGTGAGGCTCTTCTAACATGCCTGCACATGAGAACAACCAGGTTGGAGGGCATAAGGAAGTCAGGATCTTCTCAGCAGTGGATCCAGATTTGTAGAACACATTGTCCTGTCAGGCCCCATCATTACTGGTGTTCAGAAAAGCCTCATTGATTCTCTGCGGCTTTTTCATAAAATGGTTTTCGATGAGCTGCTGATGGATTTTAGTATTTTTCTGGACTGATTTTTTGTTGTTGTTCTTATTATCATCATCACTGGTTCTTATTAATTGTTGAACTTTATTATTAGTTGTCTTTCATTCAGGAAGATGCCTTGAGAGGGCTTCCACCCTGAAAGGCAGCCTATCAATATTTTAAATCAATCAGTCAATGAAGTGACATTCTTAAAAATGGAATGGTACATAATACTGGCATTGGAGGGGAAGGTGGGAGGGATTTAAATAGATAGGCCAAGCTGTGGTCGGTCTTTGAACACCACCACTGGGGGCTGGAAAGGACCAGCTGTACTACAAAGCAACTGCAGAAGAATGTGGCTGATTTGCAAAACATGTTGTGTGTGATCTGAGAATTGGAGATTTCTTGTCACAAAAATCTGGAGGTTTCACGCCAGCTTTCTAGACCTCCCATAGAGAACAGGACCTTAAAGGAGCAGCCATACCTGAGCTGAGCCAAAGTGTCTAAAATACTAACAGAGATATTTCCTAGTATTTCTTTTAACCTGTCTAATCCAGAATAGCTATCATTTTGATACTCCTGATCTAAATTATTCCTAAGAACGTTCTGTGGAAGAAAAACGAAAGAGAAAAGATATTGTAAAAGAAAATTCATTTGCATCTTTGGAGCAGTATGAACCTGTTGAATGACATTTAAAAGAGGATTAAAGCTGATTTCTTACAAGCAACAGAATAATCAGATCTCTCAGCTAAAGTGGAATTAAGGCCCTTCAATTCATCCGCAAAACCTGACTGAAGTTAAATCATCGTTCGGTAATTTACATGTCATTTACAGGGACACTCATTGTGCCTTTAGTACTGTAAATATGATCTGAACAGCTTTTGATCTTTTGCAGCATTTGCAGGAACACATTATTGTTTCGGAGGTTGGGGGGAAAGGCGCACTCTTGTGAAGGAAAGGGGGGAAATACTGGAAGCTTTTTTATAATGTCAAAACAAATGTGTCAACCAAATGGTAATATTGTCGCTGGCTTCATTTATTTGGGCTTGGCAGATGTGAAGATGGTTTAATGATTGTTTGTCAGGAAAATACATTTTTAAGAGAAGCAAGCAGATTGCTGAGCAACAAACATGTTTTATGGAATATTCAACATTGTAAACACCTTTTTGTGTTTCTATAGCATTGTAAGACTAACTTCATTAATATGGAAACAAGGCATTGAAGACAAAGCTATTTTTTAAAAAGCTACTACAAAACGCGAATGCAATCCTAGTTTGCATTAACAGGAGCACAGTGTCCTAATAGTTCCACTCTGTTCTGTGTTAGTCAAGCTGCATTTGGAGTACTATGTCCAGTTCTGGGCAGACAGATTGGACCATGTCCAGAGAACAGTGACTAACCAGGATGGCGAAGGATCTGGCAACTGAGTCCTATGAGGGACAGTTGAAAGAGCTGAGTATGTTTAGCCTGGAAACGATTAAGGTCTGAAAGATCTGAAAGCTGTCATGTGGAAAATGGAGCAGAGTTGCTCTCTGTTACTCCAGAGGTATAAAACTAATGGAAAGAAAACACAAGGAAACAGATTTAAGCTAAGCTTGAGGAGACCTTCCTAACAGTGAAAGCTGTTTGGCAGTGAGGGCAGTTTTGCAGTGAAATAGATTGCTTCAGGAAGTGGTCGGTTCTCCTTCATTGGAGGTATTTATGCTAGGGTGACCCTATGAAAAGGAGGACAGGGCTCCTGTATCTTTAACAGTTGTATTGAAAAGGGAATTTCAGCAGGTGTCATTTGTATATATGGAGAACCTGGTGAAATTCCCTCTTCATCACACCAGTTAAAGCTGCCCTCTTTTAAATCTGGTCACTCTAGAATAGCTCCTGCAGCTTTAACTGTGGTGATGAAGAGGGAATTTCACCAGGTTCTCCATATATACAAATGACACCTGCTGAAATTCCCTTTTCTATGCAACTGTTAAAGATACAGGAGCCCTGTCCTCCTTTTTATAGGTCACCCTAACTTAAGCAAGCTTGATGGCCCTTTGTCCAGGATGCTGTAGCTGCATCCTGCACTGCAGAGCCTGCACTGAGCATGGGCTTTGACTACATGATACCATGTTGTTTGTTTTATTATGGTTTTCATGGTTTTAATTTTGGTGAACCGCCTGGAGAGCTTCAGCTATTGGGCGGTATAAAAATGAAATCAATCAATCAAGGTCCCTTCTATGATTCTATAAAATGGTTTGAGACTCAGGTATCTAAATGACCGCCTTCTTTCATATGAGTTTGTCCATCACTTCAGATCATCCTCTTGAGTTTTTTCTCTGTATGCTCTCACCTTTTGAAGTTAGGTAACTGGGTGAAGAAATGCCATGTAATGTTCTGTAATGTTTACTTTGTATGGCCTCTGAGAGGCAATAATTAAGCATGTGCTCCGCTCCGATTAGAATCGGAGAATCAGAAGCGAATTGGCCTGCTCCGCCTTGCCCAGAGGTGGAGTAGAAGCAGACCGCAGACCCCTAGAAGCAAGGCGAAGAGAAGTGCCCATTTTCGGAGCGATCCTCTTTCCACGGACTGATCCGATCGCCATTTTGAAACATTTCGCCCATAGGATTGCATTGCGGAAAAGAAAAGGGGACAACTGTGTTGTTTTTGAAGCTATCTTTCTGAAACTTCTTGTGCTTAGAGAGTCATGGCTGGGGGTCATTTTGAGCCTACTCTCAGCTCTCTGCGTGGTGCGGTTCACTTGCTAGAATTTTTTAAAAAGTAGGGTAAAGGTGGGAAAAAGATTACCTTTTCGATTGCTGAGGGGCAGAGTCAACTCCCGGTCATGATCACATGATCCCAAAGTTAGAGGAGGGGATAGGCAAAATGGGTAACTTGGGATTCTGGGAAACTTCTCTTTCTACTCTGAACGGAGTTTTCCCAGTGTTTTTTTAAAACAGTAGCTCCACCAAATGCACAAACACAACCTGAAATCATACTAACAGATAGGAAACACACAGCAGTGCTACCCATCCAAACTTTGGGGAACAACTGAATACATGTGGTGCAAGGGGATGAGTTCCCCTAGGGCATGTGGACGTGCCCTCACTCTCCTGTACTTGGAGGGCCATCAGAGCCCTCCAAAGAGTAACCCAGTGAAGCAATGCCTATCATGAGTTGAAGTGAACGTTTGCTTCTTAAAGACTTGTACCTAGACAGGATCAGTCAAATTGGCAGATGCTTCCCCCTTTGGGCACGTCCACCACCCCCTCTTACTGGTAAAAGACAGATATAGCCTTTTTTAAAAAGTTCTTCTTGTTGTTTATTCAGCAACATTGCTGCTTTTAATTCCACCCCTCCTTTGTTTATTTATTTATTTATTTATTTATTCCATTTTATATGCATTACTGGCTTATCCTTGGCTCACTTCCTTATGCCCCCAGAAATGTCTGCTGCCTGCCTGCCTTCCCTCCCTCCTCCCCTGCCTGCCTCGCAGGGATGGTTTGTGTCTGGCTTTGACTCAGGGGAGAAGTCCTTCCTGCGCTCAATTAGACTTTTGGAAGTTCCAAATCCATTTTTCAAGTGTGGAAGAAGATTCATATTTAGGTTGATGTCTACTCCCCAATTCATGGCATCTTGGGATTTCCTTTGAAATGGCCCCATTGAGCTGTCTGCAGGTTTAAGCCCCGCCAAAAATCAGGGGATGATGGGATTGCCTTGTACCTTGGCATGATTGTCAGTCTAGATTGCATCTGTGAGTGTGCCCACTTCCCTTTTTTTTATCTGTCCAAATGTCAGAGAACAGTCCACGTCTGCAAATGGGGTGCCCGATTTTCATAAATTCCCCAAAAATCAGGGGATGATGGGAATGCCTTGAGTCTTGCCGTGCATGTGTATCCCTTGATAAGCTATCATGGTGGCGAGTTTGAGGTTTCTAACGTGCAAATTGATGGAGCTATTGAAAGGGGTATGAATAGGGTCCCAATTTTCATAAATTCCCAAAAAATCAGGGGATGATGGGATTGCCTTGAGTCTTGGCGTGCGTGTGTATACATCCATGAGGTGTCATGGTGCCAAACTTGAGGTTTCTAACTTTAACAGAAAAAAAGTTGTTAATGCAAGCCTATGGGGTGAAAAAACGGAGCTCCGATCCGGATCCGGAGCTCCGCAGCGGAGCGGAGCGGACATAGGCGGAGCGGGGGCGGAGCGAAGTGGCCCGATCTGCAAATTTCAGATCTGGAAGAGAAGCGGAGCGGGAGGGGGTCCGTGCACACCCCTGGCAATAATGTATCTGCATAGGCCTGTGGCCTTGCTTTGTTACTGTCAAAGACCTGCGTAGTACGGCAAGGTGTGGCCTCTGTTTTGTCTAAACGAGACAGTCGTAAAGCCTTTGTTTGTTTGTTTGTTTGTTTTAAAAAGAACAAACCATCCAGAACCTCACTTTATTATTCTAGCCAGTCTCTAATATTACATTCTTACGCAAGATGCTGGAGCGTGTGGTGACTTCTCAGCTCCAGGGATTTCTGGATCATGCAGATTATCTAGAGCTTCGGCTATGGGGCGGTATATAAATGTAATAAATAAATAAATAAATAAACCAGGCTTCAAGCCTGCTTGTGGGACAGAGACTGCTTTGGTCACCTTGGTGGATGATCTTCACCAGGAACTGGACAGGGGGAGTGTGTCCCTATTGTTTTTTCTGGATCTCTTGACAGCTTTTGATACCATCAACCATGTTATCTTTCTGAGTCATCTGCCTGAGATGGGACTGGGAGGGACTGTTATACAGTGGCTTCAGTCTTTTGTCGGAGGGGTGATCTGAGAAGATGGGTGCTGGGAGATTCTTGTTTTATGCCGTGGCCACTAGCCTGTGGTGTCTCTTGGGGTTCCATTTTATCCCCTATTATATTTAACATATAGATGAAAGTGCAGGGAGAGATTGTCTGGAGTTTTAAGTTTCAGTGCCACGTCTGCAGATGTCACCCAACTCTATTTCGATCCAAAGGGAAAGGCGGGTAAGAAATAAATATATTACTATTATTGTTATTTCAACTTTTCATCCAAATCCAAGGAAGCTGTTTTAATTTTAAATCGGTGTCAGTAATAGACTGGATGAGGGCAAACAAATTGAAGTTTAATCCAGACTAGGCAGAGGTGCTCCTGATTAGTCAAAAGGCAGATCAGGAAATAGGGATTCAACCTATTCTGGATTCAGTCATGCAGTTTGGATGTACTTCTGGATATGGCTTTGAACCTATATGCCCATGTCTCGATGGTAGTCCAAAGTGCATTTGCACAGCCGAAGCTAGTGCTCCAACTCCACACATTTCTAGAGATGATGTCTGATATGGCCAAGGTCACACATGCCATAGTTACATCCTGTTTGGACTATTGAAATGTGCTCTTTGTGGAGGTGCCATGTCCATGGATTAGACAAAATAGGACATTCCATTTCCCAGTACCAGTCCTGCTGTAGACCCTTTGTGTCATATTTATTCACTGATAGGAAGTATTTATAAGCATGAATTGTGGGTCGATATACCTGGTCAGCTTCAATAAGTGTTTCCAATAGCATTTATTGAAGCAAAAAAAGCTGCAGAGACAAATCTAGATTCTAACAAATGTTGCCATGTTATTCTTGCTAGAAGGATTGGTCCAGATTCCACATATAAATTCCCTTCCATGCACACAAGGCCACCCCAATTAATTTTGCAATTAATTTAACCTGAAAAAGTCCTGCCAAAATTAATTTCTTGCCCAGATCTTTTCCAAACCAATTCCCTTTCAATTAACTTACACCCAATATCAGTTTGGGTAGGTGGCAAAGAGAAAATGATGTTTTGGTGTAAGTTAATTGAAAGGGAATTGATTTGGAGAAGATCTGGGCAAGAAATTAATTTTGGCAGGACTTTTTCAGGTTAAATTAATTGCAAAATTAATTAGAGTGGCCTTGTGTGCATGGAAAGGAATTTATATGTGGAATCTGGATTAATTTTGGTGGGAAATTATTTGAGGTGGGGGGTAGATGTATGGGGCTCAGACTCTATATCTGTCTTGGAGTGAGTTTGTTGCCTTGGGCATATCATTTATCTCTCAGCCTTACTAGTTTCCGCTCTGTCAAAAGGATGTCACAGCTGAAAATGTGTGGTGAAAAGAGTAGTTTGATGTTTGGGGCTAAACCCCCATCTCTCTGCCTTGTACTCTTTTTGTGGTCTTGGCAAGTCACTTGACTTGTTCTAATCCAACGTTCTTGTTTTCAGCAGAACTCAGCCAAATGCCTTTGGGAAGCTTGCAAGCAGAGCAGGAGAGCAAGCTTCTCAAATACTGTTTTTTGTCTCTAACTTCTGGTATTCTGCCACTGAACATGAAGGTTTCATTTAGCTATCTCAGCCGATAGGTGGTACTTTGATGGGTATGAAGCTGGGAAGGAGCAGATAGCTTTGGGTGAGTGAAACTGAAAATTGGAAAATTGCTTGGAAGGCAAACGGCTTGGAAGGGTGAATGGGCCTTATTCCCACTTTTTGGAAGCGCCAACCCCCCTTGCCTGAGAGTACCACTGCTGCTTTAAAGTTATCCTCTGGGAATGGGAATGGGGTTTATGGAGGATATATCTGGGTGAGGGAGCCTATTTATGGCTAAACTAGTGTAGCCCAATTCTGTCAAATTTTCTGAACCGTAAGGTCAGAATGACACACCACACTAAATGCACACGTGCCGCTGGAATCAACGTTATCAGTTTCCTATTTAGGAAATGTTGTTTTCTGCAACATTATCATACATTGTAAAATGTTATTAAATTTGTAAGATCTGTAGGAATACTTGAGGAAGACCTTACCTGGTTGAAACAGGCATAACTGTCATGTTTGTTGTTAAATAGACCAGCATAACTGATACAGTTGTTTTGAAAGTCTGACGGATTGTGTACATATGTCTACCAATTGGCACAATTGTACTTGTGAGTGTTTCTATTATAAATTGGGCAACTAATTGGCCCTGTGCTATTTTGAAGGCTTCTTACACTAAAGGGCTGTCCCTACGTGTGGAAAGTCCCACGGTGTCTGTGCATCTGCATGTGTCAGTTAGACGATGCAGGCACAGGTTCAGGCTTTCCTGCGAAGCTGGGTTTTTGAAAAAGTTGAGGATTTACCCTGACCTTTTCAAAGGGAGCGACGTCAACATAGCACTTCCACTGTGTTACATCACTCTGCAGCCAATCTGGGTCCAACCCAGGGGTGGAGCCTGGTGGAAGGTGGCCAGTAATTGGTCACCTTCCAGAAGGAAGAGGGCGGGGTGGCTCCGGGATCTGGATGGCCACCCAGAAACTCCACTCTCTCTCCTTGGTGTTGGGTTTATCTGATGCTGCCCTAGGAGAGGGAAAGCGTGGGGTTGAGGAGGGAGGCAGTGCCAACCTGGCGTCAATCCAGTGCCATGAAGACAGCCCCTAGGAGTGTTTAGATTGATATTGTTGTTGGGGACCTTGTCTTTTTTTGTTTTGCTTAGCCATTGAAATCAACTACATTTTACACACTCATCTAGTAATGCCTATGACATTCTATCCCTGTCCTGATGAAATGGCACTGGGTATTTCCCCATCCCTGCCAGTGGCACCAATGAATAACAGTAGTAACACCATTCTGGCCTATGGGACTTACTTCCAAGTCAGTATGCATAAGACTGCAGCCCAGGACTACGACCATTATTTCTAAGTCTTTAACTTTTAAATTAAACCAAAATAACATAAATGTGTATTTTGAATTATAGTGGGATTAGTAGAGAAATGTGATGGTTTCCTGCCTCCAATTCCTACCTGAAGCTTGAGGAGTTGTGGGCTGGTTGATGATTCACTGGTGAGAAGAAAGCTTTATGACTCATCATCTGTTCTTTCAACATCGTCAGGTGTAGTTGCTAGGGATCTCTGGGGATTCTATTTTATCCATGATTGAACAGTTTTTCTTTTATCCAATTTAAGTGGATGATTATTTTATTTGTAATTGGAAAATTGTTTGGATCAATTCATCTTCAATTGTTAATTGCTTGCATGGAAGCACAGTTTAGGGGAAAATAGCTAGAATTGTACAAATCGGAGCTACAAATAACTTGGCTGTACAAGGAAGAAATGTGGATAAAGCAACTCCACCTTACAGGGCAATTCTACATGGGAGTAGGGGAAGTGACATGGCAGAGGATCTACCAGTTCCAAAACCATGCCAGCTTGCGCTAACCAAAGTGGTGGTCCTCTCTCTCTCCTTCCCACTCCATCCTAACCTTCCTAATTGGTTTCAATGGGAATGAAATCACCACATCAGCTCCAGGCTCATGTAGGTAATGGACCCTATCCCAGGCCCTCTTGGGGGGGATTTATTTAGTATTCAAAACTTTTGTAGACTGCTCCACATCTAAACAGAATTTGGAGCGGTGAAGATAAGAGTAAAATGATAATATGATAAAAACACATAAACTCGTGAAATCAAAACTGAATCTAAAATTGATAGCGCTGCCCAGGATGAAAAAGATCAAAATGATGTAGTAGAAAAACAGGCATCTTATGACCAACAGCAAAACTATTCTTAACATTTCAGAATAAATCAAAGCGTTAGGCAGTAACTGTCGTAAGAATAATTTAATTATATGTGAAGTGTATGAAAGGTTTTTAGGGGAGGGGAAGCAACTGCTCACCATTTTTTTTTATTTATTTAAGGATTTTTATGCCGCCATTCAGCCAAAAAAGGCTCTCATGGCGGCTTACAAAAGTATTTCTTGACAGTCCCTGCCCACAGGCTCACAATCTAAAAGACATGACACAAAAGGAAAGGGGATTGGGAGGGAGGAGGAGGAGGGGGAAAAGGAAAGCAAATTCAGGCACTACAATCTTAGTTGGAAAGTTCAGCAGTTACAGTTGACAGCAGGAGGGAGGGGGCTCTCAGCTGGAGCTGGACCCAGGCACGGTGGAGAGGTGCCTGGCTGCTGCTTCCTCCCTCACTGGTGGCCTCTGCAGAGACAGTTGGTAGCAGGAGGGAGGGGGCTCTCAGATGGAGCTGGACCCAGGCATGGTGGAGAGGTGCCCGGCTGCTGCTTCCTCCCTCACTGGTGGCCTCTGCAGAGACAGTTGGTAGCAGGAGGGAGGGGGCTCTCAGCTGGAGCTGGACCCAGGCACGGTGGAGAGGTGCCCGGCTGCTGCTTCCTCCCTCACTGGTGGCCTCTGCAGAGACAGTTGGTGGCAGGAGGGAGGGGGCTCTCAGCTGGAGCTGGACCCAGGCATGGTGGAGAGGTGCCTGGCTGCTGCTTCCTCCCTCACTGGTGGCCTCTCCAGAGACAGTTGGTAGCAGGAGGGAGGGGGCTCTCAGCTGGAGCTGGACCCAGGCACGGTGGAGAGGTGCCCGGCTGCTGCTTCCTCCCTCACTGGTGGCCTCTGCAGAGACAGTTGGTGGCAGGAGGGAGGGGGCTCTCAGCTGGAGCTGGACCCAGGCATGGTGGAGAGGTGCCTGGCTGCTGCTTCCTCCCTCACTGGTGGCCTCTCCAGAGACAGTTGGTAGCAGGAGGGAGGGGGCTCTCAGCTGGAGCTGGACCCAGGCACGGTGGAGAGGTGCCCGGCTGCTGCTTCCTCCCTCACTGGTGGCCTCTGCAGAGACAGTTGGTAGCAGGAGGGAGGGGGCTCTCAGCTGGAGCTGGACCCAGGCACGGTGGAGAGGTGCCCGGCTGCTGCTTCCTCCCTCACTGGTGGCCTCTGCAGAGACAGTTGGTGGCAGGAGGGAGGGGGCTCTCAGCTGGAGCTGGACCCAGGCACGGTGGAGAGGTGCCTGGCTGCTGCTTCCTCCCTCACTGGTGGCCTCTCCAGAGACAGTTGGTAGCAGGAGGGAGGGGGCTCTCAGCTGGAGCTGGTCCCAGGCATGGTGGAGAGGTGCCTGGCTGCTGCTTCCTCCCTCACTGGTGGCCTCTGCAGAGACAGTTGGTAGCAGGAGGGAGGGGGCTCTCAGCTGGAGCTGGACCCAGGCATGGTGGAGAGGTGCCTGGCTGCTGCTTCCTCCCTCACTGGTGGCCTCTGCAGAGACAGTTGGTGGCAGAAGGGAGGGGGCTCTCAGCTGGAGCTGGACCCAGGCATGGTGGAGAGGTGCCTGGCTGCTGCTTCCTCCCTCACTGGTGGCCTCATTGAGTTGATTGAGAGTGATTGAGAGTTGACTGCAGAGTGACAAAAGCCCAGATATAATAAGTTCCTGATCTTAAACATCATTAGCAGAACTGTGATAAGTGTTCTCTCTAGATATCTTGGTTCAATTTGATGATAACAATTTGATAGGGTTAATAGAAAAAAAAACCCTGTTTGGCAGAAATGAAACTTTAGGGTTAATGTTGGGAGAAAAGGCAGCCATGACTCATTTATTTATTTATTTAAAATATTTATATCCCGCCCTATATGACTAAGATCTCATGGGGGTGTACAGATAAAAACATACACTATAAAACAATAAATATACACAGTTAAAAACAAATTAAACCATGATCCAAGTTAAAACAATATATAATTTAAAAGCAATAGATGCCGTTAAAACAGTTAAAACAATGTGCCAGTGAGTTTAACCATCAAAGTCTTTGTTAAAAAGCCATGTTTTTACTTGGCGTCGAAATGAAATCAAGGTTGGCGCCAACTGGGCCTCCAAGAGGAGGGCATTCCACAGTCTGGGTGCCAGCACAGAGAAAGCCCTCTCCCTGGTCCCATCATGACGTATATGTTGCATTGGTGGGATGGGGAAAAGGGCTCCTCCAACAGATCTAAGGTCTCGGGCAGGCATATATAAGGAGAGGCACTCTCTCAAGTATCGAGGTCCCAAGCCATTTAGGGCTTTAAACGTCATTACCAACACCTTGAATTCCGACCGGAAGCGTATAGGCAGCCAGTGCAGTTCCTTTAAGACCGGTGTTATGTGCGCTCTATAAGATGTACCCACCAGCAGGCTAGCTGCTGCATTTTGCACTAGCTGCAACTTCCGTGTTGTCTTCAAGGGCAGCCCCACATAGAGTGCATTGCAGTAGTCTAATCGGGAAGTCACCAGTTCATGTACCACTGTGGCTAGGTTGTCCCTGTCCAGCAAAGGCCATAGCCTACACTTCCGGGTTGAGCCGCAGGCTCTAGTGAAGCTGGGATGGGCCGCGACGGATGCAGGTAAGACCCCCCTCCCCCTTACCTGGCTCTGCCACTGTCACCGCACGGGCAGCAGCGGCGGGAAGGCCAGGTAACCCACCCTCCCTCCTCTCCCTTACCTCCATCCGTCTGTGGTCCCGCGGCTGCTTCAACGGAGCCCGAGGACTCAAACAAGACGACTAGGCGGCTTAGTCTTCCTGTTTGAGTCCTCAGACTCTGTTGAAGCAGCCTCGGACTGTGGACGGATGCAGGTAAGACCCCCCCTCCCCCTTGCCCCCTTACCTGGCTCTGCTGCTGTCACCGCACGGGCGGCAGCAACAGCGGCAGGGCCAAGTAACCCCCCCCCCCTTACCTTTTTTGCGGAGCTCCGGATCGAGGCGAAGGATCCACCTTCACCTTGATCCACTCTGCAACACTCCGCAGCTCCCCCGATCCTCTTTGCCTCCGCCTTAAGCAGAGGCGAAGCCCCCCGATCCGCTCCTGCTTCTCCGGTTCGAGGAGAAAGCGGAGCACATCCCTAATAAAAACACCACATGAAAGTAATCTCAGTGATATGATCAATACTACTGCCCTGCCCCCCCCCAGTGTTTTAACAATGTATACATGTGTATTTCTGATGTAGAGCTGGGAAAAGGCAGGAATGAACTTAAAACTGTGACACAGCTGCACAAAGCACTGTGTGCAAAATTCATCCATTAAAACAAAATCAACAACAACGAAGGGTTCCTAATACATTCATTCTAGTTCCAAAACCACACCAAGGCCACGTCTACATGGCTTCTTTACCCTGACCTAAATGTGCATATTCACGTTTTAGGACAAATGACGCAGCCGCCCATTCGCCGCAGCACCGGTTCGTTAATGCGATAATGCGCATATTCACATTTGCGATTTACCATGACTTTTGATCAACGTCCGAGTTTGCACCACGTCATAGTTATGTGTCCTTGGGGCAGTTAAATCATATTTTGACATGTGGGTGTAACTTTGAGGGCAGGACAAAGTGATTGGCTGATTTCCCGCCTTCCCATCTATCGCGTCCTCTGGCTGCGTTCCTTCCCGCCATTTTCATGTTGAATTAAGATGAAAACAAAGAGGGGGGAATGGACAGAGAGAGAGAGAGAGAGAGGAGACCTGTTCAGTCCCCCTCTCACATCCTCCTCTGCTGCCTCGTTCCTTTCCCCACTCGCTTTTCCTCTTCTATGAATCTGCAGAGCTCCGCAGATATAATTTATAGCTTGCCTCATCTATAATCCATAGCCTTGTATGTGTGAATGTGCGTATGTGCACATTTTATTTATTTATTTAGAATATTTATATACCGCTCCCTATTGAAAAATTTATGCACATTAATAACTGAACTATATAAAAAAATCAGGAGATAAATCGCTGTTGCTGCTGTAGTGTGATGCTCTTTACCTAGATTCGAATCAATGAAAATTCAGGATTATATTCAATGAGGAGCAATCCCGTTGTCATATAGATGGAGGCCAGGCAATTCAGAACTCCAATCTCTAGCGAGAGAGAAAAGGAGAATTTCAGCATTATTTCTATGCAGAGGAGGCCCATATGAACTGGTGATTTAAAGGGTAACATTTGGTGTCTGGAATAAGTGATTGAAAAGTGGAATAAGAGTGGAAATAATCAAAGATTGGAGTGGCTGGCAGAGGTGGGGGTGGGGGAGACAAAGCACAGGACAGTAGTGCATAGGCTTAGGGCAAAGGCTTGAAGCACAGTTCATGCCAGAACCCAAATTCCCCCATTCAGCTCCACTGCTACTCCATGCTCTTTTCTTGCCCCAGGTGGCATGTGCAATGTGTCAGATGGTTCAGGCTTTCCCACATAGGCTTACTTAACCACAGAGGAGGAGGGAACCAAGTGGTGTGTGTGTGTGTGTGTGTGTGTGTGTGTGTGTGTAACACCCAGAAGATTAAAAAAAGCCAGATCCATAAAACAGAAGTCCTATAACCCCTTTTCCACTCTCATTTGAGGTAAATCATTAATTGAGCAGAAAACTTTTTCCCTGCTAGAGTACGAACATCAGTCAAGGACATATGCTAAACCATTCCTGGCACGGAGACTAAGTACCACACTGAACTGAATCAATGAAAATGAGGATCAAAATATGCATAAACAACCAGACCGACACAAACACACAAGTGTTCATTTTGTACAAAATTATCTCCTGTCAAACTCAACCAAAGCAACCGACCATTAGGTGAGCTGCATTTGCCGAGCCCTGCCTTTGCAAAGGTGCCATGAAATGTAATTAATTAGCGTTTTTGCTAAGAGTTCGAAGACCTTCAGATAGCAAAATGAATAAATAAAATGCTACAGGAACACTTTTTATTGTTACTATTATTAAAAGAAGACAAAACAGCAAAATAATAAATCTCAACATGAATATATCTGACTGAAGATGCCATCTTTTCAGCTGTGATTAAAGGCTACAAGCAGCAAGAAACTGGAGCAATGCTCCTCTGCGGTGGAGTGCTACTGATTTCTGACACACAGTGAGGCCGTGGAGTTCATTAGCAATGGAGGCCCTAAAGAAAGGTGTGGGGGGGTGGGGGGGTGAAGAGAGGAATTAAAATGACTTTCTGTTCACACATTGTTTAAATAATTAAAGTGGTATTTACAAATGCTCCTAGGATCTTTTGTTATCTCTCGTCTGGCACGAGATACTTTTCTTCTTCTTTTTATACACAGAACTAATAAGTAAATTGCAAACATATATTATTCCTCACCACCCTCTTCTCGCCTTCCCCCCACTGGCATCCAATCCACCAGAATTTTCTTCCATTCCCATTAATTGGTCCTTAGAGAGTCTCACTCTCATACCTTTGCAGTGACAGTCAGTGAACATTTCTTAGTAATACTGAGTCAGAGGCCCTGTGATAGCTCACAAGTCACATATTGAACTGGAGCTGTTCTCTACTCCCTTCCATTATGTTTAATGCATGAGGCTTTTAAAATGGCACCATTAGGTTGGTAGCTCATTCTTCATTTTGAAAGAATAACGAATTTTGGGTGGGGGTTATTGTGTGTCTGTGTTTATTAAAAATATATAAATATATTTTATATGTCTTATACAAAAGAACTGAATGGAAGATCATGAAAAGCTCTTATCTGTCATTTGACTTCTAAAGCTGCAAGGTGAGCAAACTCTGAAGGGGAGCACTTCTCTCCCATTCTCCCAATGGAAAAATTCATATTTCCTAAGGTACTGATATTGTTAGAAACTTGCAATTTGGGGGATTGGAGAATTTCTTGGATTACATTTAATTTTATTTTTAAAGGAAGCAATTGCTTATTTAAAATATTCCAGATATATCAGTACGATATGAAATATGTAATTTTACAATTAAACAGGTATAGGTTTGCTATTCTGCATCTATTTCTTATCAATTAATTAAAAATAATAATCAGCTTAATTAAAACAGTGGTTTGGGGAGATTTCATGGAAATGTGACCTTAACTGCAATGCAAGTACCAGATTATTGTGTAGGGATTTGCATTTTGGTTGTTGGCCATCATAAGTTGATGATGTCCAAGACCGTCTCTCCTTTTCATCTGAACAAAAACATCTATGCTTGCTCAATATTCACCAGAATTTAGGGATTGGGCATGGGCAAGTCAACCTTGACTCGAAATAAGAATGAATCTTTATCCAAATACAAGAACCAGATGTGTAAATAATCAGACTTAAATTCTTACTTACCCCAAGAACCATACATAAGCATCAGCAAGTTTATATGGTAATGTAACTGACTAATAATAATATATGGAAAGCAATACAAACATGTTTAAGGCAAATCAAAGGTGTATGCTCAGTAAAATATGCCAATGATATAATGATATAATCTTGGAAATCATATAAGAAGCAAAGCAACTGTCATTTAATAACGCCTATCAAATCATAGAACTGGGGAAAATGGAAGTGACATTGCTATCCTATGCATGTATACTGGGAACTGAGTCCCATGGAGTCCAATGGGACTTACTCCCAGGTAAGTACATATAGGATTGCATCCTAAACAATGAAAACGCTTTCAAACTCTGTCAAGCCAAGAATGTAGGTGAAAAATAGAGTCTCGTTTTCTATGTCATTCTGTGAATTGTAGCCCATCACCGATACAATTTGCCTCTGCCATGCTTCCTTTATAATTGTCCAGTTTAGATAAAACTGTTTTTGTCTTCAACTCCTATAAGCCCCAGCTAGCATGCCTTGTCACATGTGCAAGGAGTTGTAGTCCAAAACATCTGGAGGGCACCAGGCTGAGTTACATAACTGATGCTTAATTAGAACAAAAAAGGCTCCAGAATGGCAGGGGTTAATATACCTGCCAGTGAGCAAAATGGGTAGAAAGTAGGGCTGTGCTCCGCTTCACTTCGGAGTATAGAAGCAATAGCGATGTGGCCTGTTTCACCTCCGACAAAGGCGGAGAAGAAACAGGTTGGGGTGCTGCGGATCGAGGCAAAGAGGATCAAGACCAAGCGGATCCTTTGCCTTGATCAGGAGCTCCAAAAAAAAGTAAGTGGGGGCTTACCTGGCGCTGGTGCTGGCACAGTCCGTGTGGCGATGGTGGCAGAGCCAGGTAAGGGGGCAGAGGGGAGGGGGCTTACCTGCCTCTGTCACAGTCTGGCGGCAGGTTCAACTGAGGCTGAGGCTAAAACCGGAAGACCAGGCCACAACCGCGGTCTGCCCTTCCGCTTTGAGCCTCGGCCTCAGGTGAAGCTGCTGTCAGAATGCTACAGACGCAGGTAAGGGGGGAGGAGGGAGGGGCCTTAGCTTGTGGTGCTGCCGCTGCGGTAGTCCATGCAGCGAAGGCGACGGAGCCAGGTAAGGGAGCAGGGGGAAGGGTCTTACCTGAGTCTGTCACATTCCAGCAGCGGCTTCACCTGAGCCCGAGGACTCAAACCGGAAGACCAGGCCACGGTTGTGGCCTGGTCTACCACTTTGAGTCCTCGGGCTCAGTTGAAGCAGTTGCTGGACAGCGATGGAGCACCATGTACATTGATGGTGCTATATAAATAAATAATAATAATAAGGGGGGAGGAGGGAGGGAGGCCTTACCTGCTGCCGCTGCGGAGCTCCAATTCAGATCCAAAGCTCCACAGTGGAGCGGAGCGGACCATAGGCGGATCGACATGGGGCAGAGTGGACCCGATCTGGAATTTGCAGATCGGGTCCAGAGCGGATTGGGGGTGTGTGTGTCTATGCACAGCAAAATGCAGCCCTCACTTCATTGCGCTTATCTAATTACTGCCCTTACATCTTACCCCTCCAGAAGTTTGCAATATAAAATAACAATAACTTCTCAAACAATTTAAAATACTAATAGTTAGAAAATAACATTAAATCCAAAAGTAAATGCATAAAATTAATTAATTTAATGAAATGCTTAAAAACAAACCAACAGGCACACAACAGGAAAGTCTTTCCAGTGCACCTGAAGACCTGCAGTGGGGGGGGGGGGGGCTGGTGGGCATCCCAGGGGGAAGAGTGCCAGTGAAGCAATGGGAAAAAAAGTCCTAGGAATTTTGCACCAGCATTATGGTGAGACACAATGGATATGGTTTGCATTTTTAAGCAGAGAGCCAGTTTCCAACCCTGGTGTATGAGCAACATACCAAGCAGAACGTAGCTGAAATGGATTAGTGCTGTGGAATGCTTAAGGACATGGCCAGGGAAGAGAGGAATGAACTAGATGGCATACTAAAGATTTGCCTTTCTTCTAATCCCATGTTACCTTGGCAACCTGTAAGAGCATACCCACCAAAACCTCTCATTCCTAACATTTACTCCAGGTTACACAGGTTTCCATACACTGCAGCCATTCCACACTAATTTATTTATTTATTTATTTATTTATCATACTTATACCCCGCTCCTCAGCCAAAAAAGGCTCTCGGAGCGGCTTACACTTAGCAAAAAAGACAGTCCCTGCCCTCAGGCTTACAATCTAATAAAGACATGACACACAAGGAACAGGAGTTCAGGAGGGAGGGAGGGAGGAGAGAGGGAGAGAGAGAGAGAGAGAGAGAGAGAGAGAGAGAGAGAGAGAGAGTCCAGCAGGAGCAGGCCCCGATGTTACTTCTGCCTGCTCCTGTCCCCTCGGTCCTTCTTCTTCCCCACAGGGCCAAGATGGCAGTTTGCCCTGTGGGGGGGGGGAAGAGTCCAGCAGGAGCAGACCCCGATGTTACTTCTGCCTGCTCCTGTCCTCTCGGTCCTTCTTCTTCCCCACAGGGCCAAGATGGCAGTTTGCCCTGTGTGTGTGTGTGGGGGAAGAGTCCAGCAGGAGCAGACCCCGATGTTACTTCTGCCTGCTCCTGTCCCCTCGGTCCTTCTTCTTCCCCACAGGGCCAAGATGGCAGTTTGCCCTGTGGGGAGGGGGCAAGAGTCCAGCAGGAGCAGGCCCCGATGTTACTTCTGCCTGCTCCTGTCCCCTCGGTCCTTCTTCTTCCCCACAGGGCCAAGATGGCAGTTTGCCCTGTGGGGAGGGGGCAAGAGTCCAGCAGGAGCAGGCCCCGATGTTACTTCTGCCTGCTCCTGTCCCCTCGGTCCTTCTTCTTCCCCACAGGGCCAAGATGGCAGTTTGCCCTGTGGGGGGGGGGGAAGAGTCCAGCAGGAGCAGGCCCCGATGTTACTTCTGCCTGCTCCTGTCCCCTCGGTCCTTCTTCTTCCCCACAGGGCCAAGATGGCAGTTTGCCCTGTGGGGGGGGGGAGAGTCCAGCAGGAGCAGGCCCCGATGTTACTTCTGCCTGCTCCTGTCCCCTCGGTCCTTCTTCTTCCCCACAGGGCCAAGATGGCAGTTTGCCCTGTGGGGGGTGGGGGAAGAGTCCAGCAGGAGCAGGCCCCGATGTTACTTCTGCCTGCTCCTGTCCCCTCGGTCCTTCTTCTTCCCCATAGGGCCAAGATGGCAGTTTGCCCTGTGGGGGGGGGGGAGAGTCCAGCAGGAGCAGGCCCCGATGTTACTTCTGCCTGCTCCTGTCCCCTCGGTCCTTCTTCTTCCCCACAGGGCCAAGATGGCAGTTTGCCCTGTGGGGGTGGGGGAAGAGTCCAGCAGGAGCAGGCCCCGATGTTACTTCTGCCTGCTCCTGTCCCCTCGGTCCTTCTTCTTCTCCACAGGGCCAAGATGGCAGTTTGCCCTGTGGGGGTGGGGGAAGAGTCCATGTAGTATCCCTCAGGCATAGGGACCATACGGGTGGGCTTACCTGCTCAGCCTGCCACTTGCCCCTAGACTACCAGGCAATAACTTCAGAGTCTTTTCCTTGCTGGATTCCTTTATTACTAAAACCTCCTAGAACAGTGACACTCCAAAACCCTGTAGCAAGGCCCACACCAACAAGTGGCTGAAGCAGAGGCCCCTTCGATGAGGACCTGGAGACTAGCAGCTACAGGCCTCTTAAAGGTACATACATCCACATATCACATCCCCCTTTCTCCATAAAAACAATAACTTTCGTTCAATTCAATCTTAACTCGTCAATCTCAGCTCTTCACCACTATCCCATAACATAGTCCTTAAACTTTGCTGGTAGTCTCACTTCTCGCCCACTCCGTGTCCGTTTGATTCCATCTGCTGTCACATCTGACGAAAGCTCCAGCTCACCTTGAGGCCCTTCTGGCAATCTCACTAATCTCAGCAAAAGCCCAACTGCAAGCACAGGCTACTTCTGAATCACTTGTGAGCATGGGTTCTTTTTTTTATTTGAAAAGGTATGCCTTTTTCTGTCCTCCTATTCCCGTACCTCCTTGTTTTTTGATGGTGTTGTTACCAAAGCTCTATTTTTTAGACTTATGCAGGTAGCCCCAGCGTATGCATAAATTATCATCATTGTTATTTACATTTCCTTGCCACTCCACAGCTGATGCTCTCTGGGCAGTTTACAATGATCAAAAACATTAAAAATTAGAGCGCCGGCTGTAGAAAAGTGGTGCGGTGGTGGAGAAAGCAGCAGGAGAAGCAGTGATTCTTCAGTGTGGTAGCAGAGCAGCCAGAGGGCAGCCACAGGACCATTCCCGCTGCGTCTGGATCTCCCTCTTGATCCCCACTCAATGTCCCCCTCAATTCAATTCTTATTGCTTGAGACTATTTAAAAAATTACGTATTGGCAAAGGATACAAAGCTGAAAGGCACCAAGTTCTAAATTCCTAAATTAGATTCATGTATATCTTTAAAGAAATAACACATTGATAAAGAAAACAAATCTACAGGCATCTGGTAATACCCTTTTTTTTGTTTAACTTTGTCAGGTGCTGCCATTGAATAGCCAAGGTTTTTGATCCAAATGCACAGTTCTTTCAGTTCTTCCCCTCAAAAGGGCCATCGGCTCCCTAAAAGCCAAGGTCTGCTTAAAATGCCTTCTTAAATGACTCTTCATTCTTTTCAAAGGTTAAAGCCTGTAGATAATCAACTAAAGTCTGTTGGCTCCTACTCACAATATTGAATGGTTGTTGCGCTTGCATTGGTAGTGTATTGATAGTACATACACACACTATATTGTGCAGGGAGACTTGGGAGCAATTCTTTAACACCTGGTGGTTGTAACTTTAGGATAAGATCACTCCATAAGTTTCTCAAGACTCACCAAACCACAATTCCTAGGAATCCTTGGGAAGAAGTCCTGACAATTAGATTGGTATAAAACCAACGTGGTAAGTTTGCAGTGTACAGCTGCCCGTGACTAAAGAAGAAGAAAGGAAAGGAACCTCTCGTGCAAGCACTTGAGTCATTGCTGACTCCTAGAGGGATGCCTGCTTTCGCTGACGTTTTCTTGGCAGACTTTGTAGCGGGGTGATTTGCCATTGCCTTCCCCAGTCACGGTTACCTTTCCCCCAGCTAGCTGGGTACTCATTTTACTGACCTCGGAAGGATGGAAGGCTGAGTCGACCTGAGCCGGCTGCCTGAGAACCAGCTTCCGCTGGGATCGAACTCAGGCCATAGGGAGAGTTCTGGCTGCAGTAACTGCCGCTTACCACTCTGTGCCACACGAGGCTATGACTAAAGAACAGCAAAGATTTATGATAATCTGAACTTGCATCTTACACAACAAAGTCATGCTTTATAATAAAACTACATTGAAATAATTATCAAGAATTAATACAAGTAACATACTTTTGACTATGCAACTCAGCTTAAGTGAGGAGGTACTGGATAATCTAATACTTTTCCTTATGTACATCAGAGGACAGTTCACTGGCATCCATGCAACAGTCCCCCTCCCTCAACTCCAAGTGCTGTAGGGACCTGTCAGACTTTTGATGGCATTTGTCACTGTGCTGCGTTCTCTTACAGATGGTGTTCAACAGTGGCTCAGTAATTCACAGATCACTATCCCCATTTGGCTCCTCAAGGAGGTGTGAATATTTCAATGTGGTGATGTGCACTCATTTTCATCTTTGTTTCTGGGTGTCTTCATGCTGGGAGAGGTGTCTTTGAAAATATCAGAACATGAGAGAACAGTGGCTTTTATTTTCAGCATAAATGACACACCAAAATGACACACAAACACAGTTGGCAGTTTTCACATTGTGTTGCTCCATTTTGAATCCTTAGAAGCAATAGAGCCTTGGACACTATTCTATTTAGAACCAATGAAATACTGGAAACACTAGATCTAATACTTTAAGACTTGTATGGATTCCTCAGAATGAGGAACACAGAGTCAGTGAAATGATATTTTTCACTGGATCAACTAAAATTAAAGAAATTCATTACCTGTTCTTTGCTGCTACTCTTACAGCCTGCTTATTCCTTGTAAATCCCATTTATTTCCTTAGAGGGATGTACACCGGTTAATTATTTTGCCCTTGGTGATTGTCAGTTCAATGTGCTCCACTGCAAATATTACTCCTGGAAAGGAGGAGGTTGCAGACATTCTACTCACCTGGTCTCGTTGAAGGTAGCCGGATGGGGAGGCTATTCACCAGCATTAGTTAGGTAAGGGTGGGCCTCTTCATCACAGTGGCCAAGCTGTGCGAGGGATGGCAATGGAAGTGGCAGAGCATCAGTGATAGGAAGCACTCTAGCAGTACTGAATTCTTTCAAGGCACAGCAGACTCTATGGCAGGGGTTGGCAATGTGTATCGATCCCTCAGAATGTGGAAGACAGAGTTGTAGGGCAGATAGTTGGCCTACAACTCCCATCATTGGCTCTGCTGGCTATGGCTGATAGGAACTTCAGGGTGGAGTATTGGTGGGTTGGTTTAGTCTGTGAGGAGGTGGCAGCTCACAGTGGTTCTTAGTGCTGCCACACCATTAGATGTGCCATGTACATTGCACCATGTACAATGCACCATGTACAATGCACCATGTACATTGATGGTGCTATATAAATAAATAAATAATAAATAATAATAATAATAGATAGGTGGGGGAGGGCGGCATCCCAGGACCTCCACCCTTCCCCACTTCTTTTCAGTCTTTTCATTCTCTTTTCAGGTTACCAGGAAAAATTGTTAATGCCATTGTTAATGCTATTTTCTGTTTACATCTGGTACAGGAATAGTAATCATTTCTTTGAGTCAATGCCTGGATGCTGTTATGGGCAGATGAATTCACAAAGGACAGAAGTGTTTCTTGTTGGCACTGGTTTGGTTACTATGGGTTGAATTGTTCTAGCTGGGATCCCATGTCCCTTGAAAAGGCAGGTTCATAGTCTTGTGCACTCATGGATTCTGCTCTTCTGATGGATTCCTGTGAGGCAGCATTGAAAAGGAGTGTCTTTGGCTTCATAAACTCCAGTTGTTGAGCCAGCTGCAACACATTGTCATTGCCCGCGCCATTATGATCCATACTAGTGCAGTCTCCCACTACCCACTATATCTGGATTACAGCAAAGGACCTAACTTTGAAGGGGTCTTGAGGGGATAGGTCTGTATGGAAACATTTACATTTTGAGTTGGGTTGTTTAGTGAATTAGGAACAGCCAGAAAATTGTCAATATAATAAAGAGTGAAACAAGTAAGGCCTTAGCTAGACAGGGCTTTATCCCAGGCCGATCCCCAGGATCATCCCTGTGCATCCAGATGACACACAGGGGATCCCGGGATCAGGGAGGATGATCCCTCCCTTGCCCCGGGATCTTGCCTTCCAATTTAGGCCCAGTTTTTCCACAGTCTCAGGCTGAGCCTGAGACCACAGAATGTGTGGCTAGGCACTGCAGTTTGTCCCAGCTCCTTACAGTTCTTCACGAGGAGCTGGGATCTGCGCCAATTGGGGGTGGAGTGGGGTGAGCAGGGCAAGTAATTATTATTTTTTTAAAAAAATCACTTTTGCGCACGAGCGTTCGTGCGCTGCTGTCTCTTTAACAAACAAACAAAGATGGCGGGCACGATGCCTCTCCATCTGAGGTCATCGCACGCCACATGTGAACAGAGGGGGAGATCACAAGATTAAAAAATCGCAAGATCTTCACCCCCCATCCCGCTAGGTCTAGCTAAGGCCTAAAACAAAAGTGTAGGATTGGTGGGGCTAACCACAAAATTCAAACAAAAACTAAAATGTGTGATTTCCCCCTCTTCCTGCTATGTTCTGTAGAGTCATACCATAAACTGCCCCAGAGTCAAACTGAGCTACACCAATGTATATGTGGTTGGCTGATCAAAAATCCAGAATTGTTAATTTTGATAGCAACAGAGATGTGTGGTGTACAATGTCACACCAATTACAGTTTGATCCATTTTCTAGGGGTGTGCACGGACCCCCCAATCCGCTTCGTGGCCCGATCCGGAAAATCTGGATCGGGCGCGATCCTCTTCGCGCTGCTCCACCCGTCTCCCGCTCCGCTTTGCGGAGCGAGATCCGGCGTCACCGCCGTCACTATATCGACGGCGCCGCCAGCAGCGGCGGCAGAGAAACCACCCACCCACCCCGCCCCCTTACCTTCCTCCATCGCGGGATTCAATTGAGGCCCCGGTTGAAGCCGGAAGAGGCCTCGGCCTTCACTTCCAGCTTCAACCGGGACCTCAATTGAAGCCGGCGACGGAGGAAGGTAAGCGTCCCTCCTCCCTGCTCCCTTACCTGGCGCCACTGCCGCCGCCGCTGCATGGATGGCACCGCTGGTGGTGCCAGGTAGGCCAGACCCCCGCCCCGGTCCCCTGCCCAGCCGCTGCCCCCTTACCTTCCTCCATCGCGGGATTCAATTGAGGCCCCGGTTGAAGCCGGAAGAGGCCTCGGCCTTCACTTCCAGCTTCAACCGGGGCCTCAATTGAAGCTGGCGATGGAGGAAGGTAAGCGTCCCTCCTCCCTGCTCCCTTACCTGGTTCTGCCGCCGCCGCCGCCGCATGGATGGCGGCGCCGGCAGCGCCAGATTAGTCCCCCTCCCCCCCACTTACCTTCAGGTGAAGCTCCGGATTGAGGCGATCCTCTTCGCCTCGATCCGCCGGCCCCCCAATCCTCTTCGCCTCCGCCTTAAGGGTAGGCGAAGCCCCCCGCTCCGCTCCTGCTTCTCCGGTTCGAGGAGAAGCGGAGCACATCCCTACCATTTTCCCATGCCAAATTGGTTTCATGGGGAGATCCAGTGTGGTGTAGTGGCTAAAGTGTTGGACTGGGAGTAAGGACATCTGGGTTCTAGTCTCCATTCAGCCATGGAAGCTCACTGGGTGACTTTGGGCCAATCACAGACTTAACCCAACCTACTTCACAGGGTTTTTGTTGTTGTGAGGATAAATGGAGAGGAGGAGAATTATGTACACTGCCTTGAGTTCCTCGGAGGAAAAAAAGTGGGATATAAATGTAATAAATAAATAAATAGGGAAGAAAATGTGTTGGTGGCAGACCTGAACAGGTAGAATGATTTATTTATTTTTACCGTGGATCAATTATTGGATGTTTTTGTTATTTTCAACAAGATAAATTTGATTTGCCTGCTATAGCTGAATGGCAGTATTTGGAATGTCCTATTTTGTCTAATTAAAGGACCGCAGTTTTCACATTGGTATCTAATATGTCAATGGACTTCCGGTTATGTCTTATTCAGCAAAAACCCTTGTTTCAGGTCAACTGGACACCACAACATCTTCGTAACAAAGGTTTGTCTAACTCAGCTAATTGTTAGAGGTGTCATACAGTTAATGCTTCTTTTATTCATATTTTATGTTTTGGAAATGCCCAAGAGTTGCATCCTTTTGGGAGGAAATCATCATATGGATAAACTTTGTATTGGAAAGCTCTTTAATATTTACATGTTTTCCTAAATTATGTACCTGCCTCTTGGAACGTATGGTCAGCATTTTTCATGCCCTCTTGACTGCTAAAAGACTGATACTACAATATTGGAAAAGTAAAAGCTCACTGCCTATAATGCAATCGATTGAAGACCTAAAACACTAGCAACATTTAAAAGAGTGGTATATAGTTGCCATTCACCAATGGACTTAGATTTGGATATTTGGTCTGCCTTTACTGAAATCTATGTGTAATTTACTACTTTTTTCCTTTTTCCTTTTTTTTTTAGAATGTTGTAATATTTGAAACTGAGGCTTTTAGAGTATGCAGTTACACTTTTTGTTTTGTTTGTTTGTTGTGTTATGTTGAAACTTACAATAAAAACGATTTTAAAAAAATAGAATCCAGAATGATTAAGAGGAGCTTTTCCACATTCTAAGTTATTTTGATCCAATCCAATCACTTTAGCACTGTACCTGTGTTCTGTATCACATCTCAACTGAAATATGTACTCATTGTCCTCTGTATTCTATATGAATGGTCACACAGGAGCCCCGAGATGCTCAAAAAGGTATTATTATGTCCATAAAACATTATTATGTCCATAAAACAAGTTTAAATGAGTCTTAAACCAGCTCAGTGGTTATTGCTTTTTTCTAAGGAACATTGTGATTTTGGGCAGGTCTACACCATGCTTTCTCCTGGGGATCATCCCGGGATCAGCCCTGTGCATCCACATGATGCACAGGGGTTTTCGGGGCCAGGGAGGAAAGATCCCTCCATTTCCTGGATGACCAGGTTGGCTTTTAGTGTGATTTTTCCTGCGGTCTTGAGATCATCCCAAGAGCACAGGAGGTGTGGGTGGCCATCCCGGTTTCGTCCTGGCTTCTCACAATTAAACACGAGGAGCCGGGAACCAGGCACAAGACACATTGGGGATGAGGAGGGGAGTGGGGTCAGGGCTTTTTTTAAAAAAGCTTACATTTTAGATGGAGCGCAGGTAAGCTCCAGCTCCTTTTCTTTTTTAAAAAATGGCGGGCGCGACTTCCTCCTTCCTCCCTGGACATCACACACCGTGTGTGAACGCCGGGGGAGAATCTCACAATCAGCATATCATGAGATCCTCCCCCCTCTGCCAGGAGGTGCAGACATGCCCTAAGTGAGGGTGCTCTGAATTCCCTCTTAGGGCGTTACTAGACGAGGCTGTAGCGTGCGTTACCTTCTGCAGTTGTGTTGAGGCTTCCAGATGATGTTCACCAGGATCCGTCATTATCCTGCGGTGAAGCCTCTTTATCCCGTCTTTAAAAAAGTGAGTTCTAGTGCGCCTTTTCCTGCCGGCCCGCACTAATTCGGAGTAGATTTGGGAGGATGTGAGGTCACTGCGGTCCGCACTGGTCAGGAAAAGGCGTGCTAAGGGGAGTGGCCAGCGGCTTCGGTCAAGCCGCCTCCGCCATTTGCGCCCAGTCCGCCAGCTGGGGCAGCGCAGCTGAGCGGCTTTTTTTTTTATTCCCACAGTGACAGTTTGCGCAGGACCGGAGGACCGGAAAAGTGGCTGGTGTGCTGCTGGGGGGGTGTGGGGGATGGGTGGGGGATGTGCACCTGTTTTTTCTACTTCAACCTCTGCGTGGGTCACTTTTCAGAAAGGCGGGCATCCCACAGTAATGGGAAGTTGGTGACTCCTTGTGGTGGGCAGCCACAGCGGCCGCATAATGGCGGTGCTGTACGCTGCGCCAAAGATGTAAAGGCTAGCGGGGACTGAGGGGGACGGTCCAGGCATGAAGGGCTGTGTGCTTGTTGATGTGGGTACGCGGCTGGAAGAGGGCACAGCTGTTTGTGGGCTGCTGCCATGCCTACGCCTAGATGTGGGTTGGGTCCGTGGGATGGGGGAGGGCACAGAGACGGTCATCGCCACCGACACTTCAGAGGCATGATGGGAGATGTAGGCACAGAGTGCCCATGCAGACGACTGACCTTGGGTCATATTACACCTGCCACGACCCCCATCAGGAAGTGACAGCATCAATGTTGACCCTCAACACCGGCACTTGCTGGTGCGTGAGGGGGCTGGTACGCAGCAGCAGCAGCAGCAGCAGCACTTCAGCTGGCACTGCCACTGCCGGTGCCGCGGCGGCATCGCTGACAGCTGCGCAAGCGATCTACACTGTTTGCGGTCTTTCGGACTTGCGCAAACCGTTCGGCGAGCGGAAAAAAAAGCCACGGAAATCAGGCCGGTGTGGCTGCGCAACCGTGCTCGAGGCGGCAGCAGCACAACCGGCGCAAACGTCCGCCACAAATCTAAGGAAGGTGTGGATCATGAGGCGTCACGACTGAACGGGAAAATCCGCTTTCACCGCTCCTCAACGACGGAACACCCGGTAGGTCTAGCAAAGCCCTTAGTCTTCACATCACTAAAAATCCCAGACTTCTTTCATGGGAAGCAGTAGCAGTTATATTCAGGTACACTTGCAGAGTAGACACGTTCTGAATCAATGCTGTCCTTTCTTTTGTTGGAAATCTGAAGGGCAAAACAGGAGAACATTTTCCATTCACAATTGGTTGGGATTTTACTTTATTTTCTATTTGTTTGTTTCCTAATTTCAAGACCGAGCCTGGCCTTATAAATTCTTCAGGATGTGACATTGCATAGTTCATTCATTCTTAATATACAAAATGTGCTCCCCCCTCCACCCCACATTCCACTTTTAAAACTTTACAAGCTGTTAAATTTCCCATCCCTTCTGCTCCATTTCCCCACTAAAATTCTAGCGCATACCATATAAATTGTTAAGCCAAACACCTGCCACACAAATAGTGCAAAAGACATTGGATAAGAAATACAAAGCCAAAGGATTAAGCCAAGATGACACGAGGGAACCTGAGTAAGGAGCTCCTAAGACATGATGAGCAACCCTGCCAGAGCTGTGGATGACCTTTATGACAAACATGAGAATGGAGCCCAATCTCGCATGCATGGCTCCCAGTTCTGACTGAAAGCCCAAAGATAAGGACATAATAATAATAATGCTTAGTAGTTATATAGCACTTTAGACTGCTAGAAATGCCACAGATACACCGTCTCAATCATGCTTAGCAAAGTAAAGGAACCTCTAGTGCAAAGCACTTGAGTCATTGCTGACTCCTAGACAGACGCCTGCTTTCGCTGACGTTTTCTTGGCAGACTTTGTAGCGGGGTGATTTGCCATTGCCTTCCCCAGTCGTGGCTACCTTTCCCCCAGCTAGCTGGGTACTCATTTTACCGACCTCGGAAGGATAAAGGCTGAGTCGACCAGAACCAGCTGCCTGAGAATCAGTTTCCGCCAGGATCGAACTCAGGCCGTGGGGAGAGTTTCAGCTGCAGTAACTGCTGCTTACCACCCTGCACCACATGAGGCTTACTAAAGCTTTATTTAATTTTGTTTAGGATGTATGTGCCACAAGCAAATTCTCATGTACAAAGAGGAAATCTTCCAAGCAGGTATCTCCTGCAGCCCCCAAGCTGCCCCCATAAAGCCACCATATTTTACTCCAGGAACAAAATCCCCTTTCATTCCTGCCATGTTTGTGCACACAGTGGCCAGTAGCCAGAGGCAGCCTCGGCCCAGAGTTGCTGCTGCCACTGACGTTAGCAGCCTGATACTTGCCATGTTTAGTCATAACCAAGGGCATGGCTACATGGGGCAATAGGCCGGGGGTCACCCTGGGATCACCCCTGTGCGTCTACATGAGGGATGAAAAAAGGGCACCACTTTTATCAGGACTTTCCCCGCGGTCTCTGGATGATTTTTTTTAAAAAAATCCCCACTCCAGCCTTCTCCAACCTGGAGTCCTCCAGATGTATTGGATGGACCCACCCGCCCTGCCTGCACCCAGCCCCTGAAATAAAGAGCCTGACATCATCAGCCAGCCCAGCAGCACTTTCACACTGTGGAAATGTGGATGACTGACTTCTATGAGTCCGAGCAGGAATAGCTCCCTCCCTCCCTCCCCCCTCCAGAATCAGCAGTCACCAGTTAATGTTTCCCACTTCCCTGAACGCTGCCATTGGAGGAGAACACTGCTGTGGCTATTCCTATTGGTTAGCCACAGAAGTCCATATCAAAGCTACCCCTCACCCCACTCAGGGTCTTCCAAATATGGAGATATTCAATTTACACACACACACACACACATACACACACACACACACACCAGGATAATTCCGGAGACTTTAGAAGCTCCAATCGGGCACGTCTCCGCTCTGATATTAATCGATGGGTTTGGAAGCGGCCAATTTCTGCTCCGGAAGATTGAATGCTCTGTGGATGTTTGCGGTTACCAGATAATGCTGGGGCGGAGTGCACACCCCTATTATCCACCAATGAATTAACAGCCTTCACTTTGTTCTTTCCCAAAGAACGGCTTAATTTAAAGTAATGTATAGATAGCATATAGAATACTTCATAGATTACATAAAACATTTCAGACATAAACTTTCAGGTATTGGAAAAGTAATTCTCATCACACTGAGTTCCAGAAATGCATTTGGTGGCCTTTCCCCCAGAATCAAGCTTACTGATGTTCTAATTACTGAACCTTGAGGAGCCATGAAGAGGGTTCAAAATGGGCATCTTTGCTAAAACCAAAATTACAGAAGTTACATACAAGGTAGAATTGAGGGGAGCCACCTTTTGAATCTTGAAGAGTATTCCTTTTCCATCTGTCACAGTGATGAATGTAAAGTTATTTCAGTTTTCATTACTTGATCTCAGCCTTGTCTCCAGGTTACTCTAGAAAGCATGGAAGGTTACCAAGCAACCACTAGTTATCACCTAGAGTTCCTGTGGTATCTTCTCTCCTGAGACAGACATGTCATAGCATCTTGTGATAAGGCATGCTGAGGTGAAGGCCTTGCCACAAGTACTTCTCAGGAAAGAGTGGGGAGGGAGAGCGCTGGCAGATTAAAACTGCTTGACATCAGAAAGAAGCTAAAGAAATGTCCTGGCTGGAGATTGAATAAAGAAGAAAATACCCATGGTTGATAGCCTCATATCTAGAGATAGATGACGTATATGGACAAAGAGTGGCAAAATTCCTAAAAGTCTATAATCGGTGCTTTCCCAACACCATCAACTCTTGAACTGAATCTATCCAGTGCAATAAAATTTGGTTCAAAAAGCCCAGCTTCTTTGGATACCAATTATAAAGGAATATGAGTATATGCTGGTACAGACATGTCAGCCTGGGTCTGTAGCAGGTTTGAAATGTCCCTCTTGAGATGTAATCTGTATCTAATGAAATTATTATTAGGTACCAGTGAAATGCCCATAATTGTTGCAGGTGGAGAGAGGAAGCAGAAACAGACCTTCAGCATTTCACAGATGAACACTGGAACATTACTGAGCATGAGTACATGTGCAGCATCAGGGTTAGGACTTGCATGTGGCCTGCTGGAAATGGTGGGCTGGTGGATGTGCCCAGTGCGTGACAGTATACATACCCTGTGTGACTAGGGACACACAAGACAGAAAATTTAATCCACTTTGACAGAGAGTTCAACAGACAAAGCGTGTTAACTATTCCATACTTACCCTGGGAGTAAGTTCATTCGAATGGGACAAGTCAGGGGAGGTTGGGGATCCACAGGATCCTAAGCCCCCACCCCCACCCCCCAAAAACATGCCCCAAAACTACACCAGCACTGCAGCTGGCATAGTTAATCCCCTTCCCCTGGTTTCATTGGGAGGGGACTTATTTTATTTTTTAAAAGAAAACACGAAACGTTTCTGGCAAGGAAAGCAGTGAGAAACCACCCTGCCACCACCCTAGCTATGATGTATTTTGGATCTCTTGCTGCTCTTTAACGGCTCTGATTATAAATTCAGAACAGAGTGCGTAATGCTGCAGTCACAAGATTAGACCCCTATATGTCCCATGTTAATTAATCCGAAGTAGCTGTCACACTCTGTTTCCATACTCTGTAGATGAACAGAACCCCTCTTCACATATCAAATTAAGTCTTAGGATCATATGATGTGAGTCAGTTACCTGAAGTTAGTAACAATACAGAGTCAGGGAGACTCCCCTATCTGCTAGCAATCATAGGTGCAGAGAGACAGGAGACAGATTTTATTTATTTATTTATTTATTTATTTATTTATTTATTTATTACATTTCTATACCGCCCAATAGCCGGAGCTCTCTGGGTGGTTCACAAAAATTAAAAAGATTCAAAGTATAAAACAACAATATAAAACCATAATATAAAAAACAATATAAAAGCTCAACCAGATAAAAACAGCAGCAATGCAAAATTACAAATTTAAAACACCAAGTTAACATTTTTTATAGACTGTTAAAATGCTGGGAGAATAAAAGGCGTCTAAAAGCATATAAAGTAGGTGCCAAGCGAACCTCCTTAGGGAGCTCATTCCACAGCCGGGGTGCCACAGCAGAGAAGGCCCTCCCCCTGGTAGCCACCTGCCTCACTTCCTTTGGCAGGGGCTCGTGGAGAAGGACCCCTGAGGATGACCTTAGGGTCCAGGCAGGTACATATGGGAGGAGGCGTTCCTTCAGATAGCCTGGCCCCAAGCCGTTTAGGGATTTAAATGTTAATTCCAGCACTTTGAATCGGGCCCAGACCTGGACTGGCAGCCAATGAAACTGGAAAAGGACTGGCATGATGTGGTCTCGTTGGCCAGTCCCTGTTAGTAACCGTGCTGCCCTGTTTTGTACCAGCTGAAGTTTCTGGACCGTTTTCAAAGGCAGCCCCACATACAACGCATTGCAGTAATCCAAATGAGAGGTTATCAGAGCATGGATAACAGCAGCTAGGCTATCTCTGTCCAGATAAGGGCGTAGTTGGTATATTAACCTAAGCTGATAAAAGGTGCTCTTTGCCACTGAGTTCACCTGTGCTTCAAGTGACAGTTCTGGATCCAAGAGCCCCACCAAACTACGGACCCGATCCTTTAGGGAGAGTGCAACTCCGTCCAGGACAGGGCAAACATCACCTCGCCGGACAGATGAACCACCCACTAACAGTACTTCTGTCTTGTCTGGATTGAGTCTCAGTTTGTTAGCCCTCATCTAGTCCATTACCATGTCCAGGCACTGGTTCAGAACAGCCACTGCCTCACCTGGGTTTGATGAAAAGGAAAGGTAGAGCCATATCAGTGATGGGATGAGGACAAGATATTTGCCTCGCTTGGCATCCACCAGGCTCCCATCCCTCCTGATTTTCATTTTATTTCTTCAGTTGATACACATACACGCACAAGGGAAGTTGCCATGCTGCAAAGCAACATGCTGCCCTTCAGCACCATCTTTTCTTTTACATAATATATCTCATTCAACACTGAAGACCAAAGTCTTATAATCGTCCACAAGTCCAAACGATAGAATACTGTGTACAGTTCTGGTCACCTAAAAAAGGGGCAGAAAAGGGCAACTAAAATGATTAAGGGGCTGGAGCATCTCCCCTATGAGGGAAGGTTACACCAACTGGGATTGTTTAGCTTGGAAAAAAGGAGGTGAAGGGGAGACATGGTAGAGGTGTACAAAATGATGCATGGGGTGGAGAATGTGGATAGGGAGACATTTTTCTCCCTCTCTCAAAATACTAGAACCCGGGGTCATCCCATGAAGCTGATTGGTGGGAGATCCAGGACAAATGAAAGGAAGGACTTCTTCACACAGCGCATAGTTAAATTATGGAACTCACTACCACAAGATGTAGTGATGGCCACCAATTTGGATGGCTTTAAAAGGGGGTTGGATGAATTCCTGGAGGCAAATGCTACCAATGGCTACTAGCCCTGATGGTTGTGTGCTATCTCCAGTATCAGAGGCAGTAAGCCTGTGTGCACCAGTTGCTGGGGAGCATGGGTGGGAGGGCGCTGTTGCACCATGTCCTGCTTGTTCATCCCTGACCAATGGCTGGTTGGCCACTGTGTGAACAGAGTGCTGGACTAGATGGTCCCTTGGTCTGATCCAGCATCAGGGCACTTCTTATGTTCTTCTAGACAGAATGTTTGTGTTTTCCAAGCCACATCTAGGGTTGTACAGATAGTGTAAAATCCATTCCATCTGTTTTTTGCACCTTCTGTTCCATTGTCTGCCCATCCATGGAATCAGATGGATTTCCACCACCACCACCACCAATTTTGTACAAATTTGCATATGTGCATTCTGGGGGAATTTGTGCAAATTCACACATGCAAAAATGTGCAAATTCCTCCGAAATGTGCAAATTCCTCCATGCCCATTGCACGTTTTCACATTTTAGCCTGTGGGAGAAATGCATGCTTTTGGCCATTGGGTTTTTTGTTTTGTTTTTCCCCATATTTTTATATGATGAAATTTGTACAAAATCCCTGAAGGCTGGCCCAAGGTTCACCCCCAGGGAGGACTGCAATCACTACCAAACAGTACCTTTCAGTCCCATCCCAGCCAGCAGCCCAGAAGAATATGACTGTAAATGGTGTCCAAATCCACTGAGAGATCCAGGAGAACCAGCAGGGGCATGTTCTCCTGTCCATCTCTTGGAAAACTGGAATGGATCAAGATAATTAGTTTCATCACCCAAGAAACATGAAGCTGAGATTACATTTGAATATCTTTCTAAATAGGAGGAATGAGAAGCTAGTCTGGATTTCTTTGAATCAGCCAGGTCAAGTGATGGCTTCCTCAAGTCTCACCAAGACATCCTTCAAACCCCAGCTGGCCAGTCTCTCAGGCCATAGCTAGATAGGCCGATATCCTGGGGAGATCCCCGGGATCGTCCCTGTGCATCCACATGACGCACAGGGGATCCCGGGATGATCCCTCCCTTGCCCCGAGATCTCGCCCTAGCTTTTGAGACCGCTTTTTCTGCAGTCTTGGGCTGATCCCGAGACCGCAGAATGTGTGTGCAGGTGTCGCAGTTTGTCCTGACTCCTCGCAGTTACTCACGAGGAGCCGGGATCCACGCACAGGGAGCAGAGCTTCTCAGGAGCTCTGTGCCCATCGGGGGTTGGGTGGGAGGAGTGGGGAAAATTATTTAAAATAAAAAAACTTACCTTTTGCGCACAAGTGTTCATGTGCTCTTCTTTAATAAAAAACAAAACAAAATGGCGGGTGCGACGTCCTCTCCATCTGAGGTCATCGCACGCCGCGTGTGAACAGAGAGGGAGATCTCACAATAAAAATATCATGAGATCTTAACCCTTCTGTCGTGCTAGACCAGGTAGGTCTAGCTGAGGTCTGAGTGTATGACTTCTGTATTTTTAAAGGCATCATAACTTGCTGGGATGAACTTTGCTCAAGGTTGCTAGTTGTGGGATGGGCCTTTCCAATAATCTTGTCCCCATCCTGGGTAGCACAAACTGAAAATTATCTAGAAAGCAAAACAAAAGCAAACAGATAGAAAATGAGGAGGAAGGAAATCCAGTCCAGTCCATTATCTGTCCTTAAAATGATCTCTAAGTCAGAATGGATGCAAGCTATTTTGTTTACAAACTGCAAAGCGAAATGATGACCACGGCTTGGGTTCTTCTATCTCCCCCTGCTGGCTAGAATATAATATGCCCTTAACTGCTTGTAATAGTATGACTGGATGACATGGAGATGTGATGGTGGTGGTGAAGTGCCTCTTCCGTGGCACTGTGATGGACACCACCTCCCTATAACTTGGGGAGTTCTTCAGTATTAATAAATATCAAGTTATACCACAAGTCTGATTCTTTATAAATCTGAACACAGTAAGTAGGTTTGAGGGTAAGGCGTCATGGGGAAGGTCTGTGATGAATGAATCTCTAAAATCATGCTACAGGATTCACTGTTTATTCAAAATGGGGCTTATTTATTCATTAGGGGAAAAGGCAGGGCTTGCAAATGGAAAACATGGATCAATGTACAGAACAAATACCCGGGGGTGGGGGTGGGGGTGGGGGTGGAATCCACGGAGAGATCTGCAGAGGGAACCAGTGGGGGGGACATGCTCTCCTGTCCATCTCACAAACTTACTCTAATCCCTAACTCTAACTCTGGAACATTAAGAGGGTATTTCAGCTATTTATGTGTGTGCCTAGAGCACTATGCAGGTATGCGGCACTTGTGTAGGGCTAAACTGGGTATGGGGATGCAAGACCAAGCCCCGGTGTCCCGGTGTGTCTGGCTTCTGTGAAGACCACGTGAAGGTCTGCATACAGCTCTGTAGTCACGTTCCTCTGAATGCGATTGCAGAGGTCCCACGATCCGGAAGCCTGCCTTTTTGGAATTTACAATCATAGGTCTAACCAGTAGGGCTGTGCACAGACCCCCTGCTCCGGCCCGCTCCACCCCGCCTTGATCCACCTAGGGTCCACTCCGCTCCACTGCGGAGCTCCGGCTCCGAATCAGAGCTCTTCAGCGGCAGGGGCCAGGTCCAGGTCATCCCCCTTCCCTCCTCCCCCTTCCCTGCTTCCATCCCAACCCGCCGCCAGCTTCACTAGAGCCCGCAGCTCAACCAGGAACTGTAGGCCCCACTTGCGGCCTACACTTCCGGGTTGAGCCGTGAGCTCTAGTGAAGCGGTGACAGGCTGTGATGGACACAGGTAAGACCCCGCTCCCCCTTGCCCCCTTTCCTGGCTCTGCTGCCATCACCACACAGGTGGTGGCAGCAGGGCCAGGTAACCCCCTCCTTCCTCCCCTTACCTGCGTCCGTCCGTGGCTGCTTCAACTGAGCCTGGTCTTCCTGTTTGAGTCCTCGGGCTCAGTTGAAGCAGCTGCGGGGTCGTGGATGGATGCAGGTAAGACCCCCCTCCCCCTTGCCCCTTTACCTGGCTTTACTGCTGTCGCCGCACAGGCGGCGGCAATAGCAGGGCCAAGTAAACCCCCGTTACCTTTTTTGTGGAGCTCTGGATCGAGGCGAAGGATCCACCTTCACCTTGATTCGCTCTGTGACGCTTCGCTGCTCCCCCAATCCTCTTCACCTCTGCCTTAAGGGGAGGCGAAGCACCCTGATCTGCTTCTGCTTCTCCAGTCCAAGGAGAAGTGGAGCACAGCCCTACTAACTAGTATGTATGTGCGCCATAGGCCTTAGCTAGACTGGGCGAAATCCCGGGATGAACCCCAGGATCATCCCTGTGCATCCACATGTCACACAGGGGATCCCGGGATCAGAGAGGGATCACCCCTCCCTTGCCCCAGGATCTCGCCTTCCCCTTTGGGCCCATAATAAATCTAATAAAGACATGACACACAAGGAAAAGTAGTCAAGGAGGGAGGGAGGGAGGAGAGAGAAAGAGAGAGAGAGAGAGATGGCAGTTTGCCCTGTGGGGGGGGGGGGAAGAGTCCAGCAGGAGCAGGCCCCGATGTTACTTCTGCCTGCTCCTGTCCCCTCGGTCCTTCTTCTTCCCCACAGGGCCAAGATGGCAGTTTGCCATCTTATATATATATATATGGCGATGCCTCTCTTCCTGAGGTCGTCACGCCTCACGTGTAAACAGAGGAGGCATCTCACGTTAATCACAATGCGAGATCTTCCCTCCTCTGTTGCGGACTATCAGGTAGGTCTAGCTAAGGCCCAAGTCTGCCTCCATACCTGCACAGGGCTTATAATAGCTATAGCCTGAATCCCCCCCCCCGCCTCTCTCTCTTTCTGTGTGTGTGTGCATGCGTGTGTGTCCTAGGCTACCTGCCTATACCCTAACTGACAAGTTCCAATTGTCATTTCCAACTGCCAGTGAGGCTGTGCTTTCTCCCCCTCCCTTTTCTGATCGTGTCATGGAGGAGGGGCCTCCCTCTTAACTGACAGCTCCTCGGGCCCAGCTTGCCAGATCACTTCATTATAGCCATCGTCATTGCTAGAGAGCAGCCTTGAGGATGAGCTTTTACCCACCTTTGGCTGGATTCGTTGTGACTATTCCGCCATTATTGCTCAAGCTGCCACCCCTAGTGTTTTAACACCCCAGATTCAGAAAACCAGGTACCCAAATAGGGTTTGAACCATGGAAGGTGAGCAATTGTGTCAATCACCGGGTCAGTTTTCCATTTCAGAAACTGATACGGGTGGCAATGGCGCCATTCAGCTGCTGTTAGCTGCAGTAGGAAAAGGTCTTTTTTGCACCATGACAGCTAATAGGAGCTGGGAGGAACATGATTTTGAGTGGAGAAATGGTGCAGAGGTAAAATGTTATGCCTGCATCCCTACGTACTGTGACCTGATCCAAATCCTCCCTCTCCAATGGTTGCTTTTGAGTACTGAAAGGGGAGAGTAGCCTGGCCCTAAGTGTGCCTTATGCCTCATGAAATTAAACATGTAAGATTAAGTGCAGCTTTGGATTTCCAACTTCGAAACTGCATTGGAACAAAAAGCGCACATCTGGTGCATTCCAGGGACACACTAAGATTTAACATGCCCTTAAATATCCTACAGGCATCTATTTCTATTTCCTATTAAGTTTTAGTATCTTACTGGAATTCACTATTCGTATGTATATTGCACATGCATTTATATGTGTGGTGCTGAACATCATGCATTTTTTAAAAAGTGGCTTCTGACCCAATGAGTACTCCTCTAAAGCTATCTTCAGTACATCAACAATCTCAGGGTCTCTTCATGATAGTATATATTTAAAAGTACATCTAAGGTGTTTTAATTATACGCCTTAAAATGTGAACATGTGAATCATAAATGTGCAGCAATGAGGAAGCTGTGACTGGATGCAGCTTCCTATACTGTTTTTATCTTTCATGGTAAACCTGGGCTTGCTTCTGTAATGTGTGAAATGGCCTTTACTGGAATCAGTAGGATTAGTTGGACTTTCAGATCATATTGTGGTAGAGTATAATTTGAAAGCTTGGAATAATTTAGTTTTTCACAGGTATTTAGTTTAAATCTCATGTCCTTAAATGTTAAACACACATAAATCTCTGCAACACATTATAGTGGAACACTTTTTAAAAAATGCTTATTGCCCCAGCGTCATCTACCATAATGACATCCTTTTAGCAAAAACACTGCTGTGTTCTAAGTAGCAATAATGCTGCCAGATGTGTAATTTCGGATTCACAATAATGCTTGAAAATGCTTCTATCAAAATAGTGGCGTTACATATCACACACACACACACACACACACTTTAAACAGAAAAAAAATCTAATACAATAGAAGTGACAATGAAATACATCATAATAAAACCTGCATTTTCATGATAGGATACTATTTATTTATTTAATTATTTAATTATTTTAGTTTGGACAAAATCAAGCCAAAATTAAATAGTTGTAAACCTGATTGATTTCAGATGGGTGCCTTTGTCTCTCCCACTAAAATTAACATGACTTTAAAAAGATTACCTTTGATGCATATTTTATTTAAAAGAAGTGGATAGGAAAATGTACATTTTAAGGACCTTTGATATATTCACCATTATTGTGAACTGTGTGCAACCTGTGAAAGTTCACCTGTAATGACTTCTGGTCATGCTCAGAAATGTTTACTCAGAAGCTTTCAATGTGTAACCCACACCCACGTAAGTATGCATAGGTTTTCAGTCTATTGAGACTAAATAGGGGACCAGAGAAACTCTACTGTAAAACAACAACATTCTAGCCATCAGTGGGTGAGATGAACCTGTACTCAAGGATTTCATCCTACACACACTTACTTGGGAGTCAATCTTACTGAAGGTTATGGGGTGCTCTTTTGGGGCACTGTTAGCCTGTGGGGGCATTGTTTTTCGGCAGCTGGTTTGCCTTGTTGTTGAGGTAGGACCAGTGAAAGAGATCATAACAGACAAGCCAGACTGTCACTTTGGTGGAGAGGAGTGTATTGCACAGCTGACAGTTGGGGTTGTAATCATTGTCCTGAACCCACTGGAGGTAAGACTGGACAATGCACTTGGCATGGTTAGCAACAATACAGTTCTCGCAGATGTTCACCCAGTGCTTGAAACAAAACAAGTTGGTGGCCTTCTGCTTGGGGCATTTGCAGAGCCCCATGGCAGCTAAGCGTAGTGCGGGCTCAGGACCAAAGCGGGCCAAGGGGCAGCAGGAGGGTCTCTGGCCCTCACAGACCTCAGGAAAGGGGTGGGGTGGCTGTTTTGCCTGTTGGCTCGGCTGCCACCCAGTTTGCAAATTTCTACCACTACCTCGGCTGAACGCGGCATCTTTGCAACAGCACAGTTTCTGGAGATAAAAAACAAACAAAACAAAAACAGAGCACAGAATATTAAATGCTTGATGTTTCTTTACTCTTGATTACCTTTCAACGGAAAATGTCAAGGGTATTGTTTTACATAACAACATTGTTTAGTCCTTTTCAGACTTTCTTCTTCATATGTATACTAAATGCACAAAGGGAAGCAGGATTGTGCCCACAGGTCCCAACCCTTGACCTCTACTGGTTCAACAGAAGACCGAACAAGAGTTCTTAAGCATGGACACCTATACACACAAAGAGCGTGTATTTGAAGACCTTTCGCTGAACATATCTAGTCAAAGGGCAGGTGCGATTCTGCTTCCCCTTCACATATGCAATATACATGTGGATGTGATGGTCTGAAAATGTGTATAATTTCTAATTTCATGATCTGTTCTCAGTATTTGGGGCGGGGGACTTAGAAGTGTCCACATACTCTGCTAGTGCAACAGATACATTTTCAGTATCTTTTCTCTAAAGTTTCTTGTGGTTAGAGAGCATTTTATCTGCTCAAGTATTGCATTACCTAAACTTATTTGCTTTCGAAAAAGTATGAAGAGAGTTATCATAAATGAATGGCCACTGAATCACTATGTACAATTTACCTACACAGACTCTAGTCTACACCCTTTCTTAAGCTCAATATTGGCAGAGAACACTGTTAAACATGTTGTGCATATAATGTATGTATTTATTGCACATTAAGGTGGTTTTTGTGTGTGCATATCTTCTGTATTTGATTTCCTACTATTCGTTTGTGTAAAACTATTACCTTTTTTAAAAAGAGGAGGTGTCACGGAAGAATAAGGACAAACACACACCCAAACACACACTAGGTATAGAGAAGACAAAGGCTGGAATCTTTAGCACACTTATCTGGAAGTAATTTCCACTGAGATCAAGAGGACTTAGTGCTGTGTAAACAAACTTAGGGCTGAGCTGAAAATATTAGGAAGCGTACACCCCACCTGATAAATGTACTATTGTGTGAGGAGCATAACACAATGGCATGCAAGTATTTCTGGCAGCTCCACATAATTATTTTGGCTTCATGTTGTTTTATTTTTTGACAAGCAGTTGAAGTATTCCATTTTTAAAAACCACTAAAAACGGACTCTGAATCATAGTTTCTTTACAAAAACACCACCGAAAGATGGAATAATGTGAATAATAGCCACTAAATTATTGAACATGATGACAGTTGTAATGATGAGAATGAGCACAAGTCAGGTTTTCTGATGATGACCATGGAATGCAATGGAAAAAAGAAAGAGCTATATTTAAAAACAACAACTTTGTTTTACTTCTCCATGAGTCTTCATATTCAGCTGCTTTCTCTCCCCTTGCCTGGTGATAGTTTCATACGTTAATATCATTTTTTATTAACATAATACAAATATCCATAGCAGTAGTACAGCTTTCATTGCTAGCGGCTTTCATATCAAACGTCACAGTAAATTTTATTTTCTCTAATAGATTACGACTTGTACATTGTATTAGAGAAGGTGAGCAGTATTGCAGGATGACACTGAAATTACAGAACACACTGCCTTACAATACTTAAAGTGTGGTGATAAATTATCTACCATTTCTGCTCCATCTTCTATCCCATTCTACACTATCATACCAAGGAAGCAAGCTGGAGAGATTATTATTATTATTATTATTATTATTATTATTATTATTGAGTGGGGAAGTGGGGAATAACACCCTTCACCTTTCAAGAACCTCACTATCTCCATTGTCAAAATATCACATTATACAATTCACTGGAAGTGAACTCATTGCTAAATACCCATTAGATTCCCAGGAGATGCCTTACATTAATTGTTTAGCAAAAGCACCCTTAGGCTATCACTGGGGAACAGCATTAAATGCATAAAAAGAGAAGTTGACAGAGATCCCTGTAGAACACACTACATCTACCCGCATAAAACTTCTCTAGGGGTGGCAGGAGGTGGGGGTGGGGGATGTTTTAAGCCTGAATGGTCATTTTGGGGTTAGTTTTTCTTCCCTCCTAGTCTCTACAAACACAATTAAGCTGAAAAAGAAAAATCAATGGCGTGCCAGCGCAGAACCTTTTTGGAAGCAGCCTGGGAATGGTAAGCAAGGTACAACAAATTAAAAAATAGAAAAGAAGCGGTTTGGACCTGAGTTATTTCTGTGGATTGAAAGGACAAAACAAGAGGAAAAGTTGGAGGGCATATCAAATTGTGATGATGATGATGATGATGATGATGATGATGATGATGATAGCGATGATGCAGATTAGGGAAATGGAAGGGAACAGAAACAGTTCAGAGAGAAAAAGATGTGAACATGAAACAAAATATTTAAGGAACAAATACCTCTAGAAATCTTCTGTACAACATGTAAGCTTTTGGGATCAAAGGTAGCAAATAAAAGGTGATGAATTTAAAGTATTCCACATTTGTTTTCATGTCAGCCATGCTTTGCCATCACATTTTCTGTATCTGGTCACTGTTTTAATGACAGTATTATCTCTCGAAAATGCTAGTGTCTATTTCCCCTGAACTTCTGGTTCAATATGCTTTTCAGAAGAAATTTTGCTAAAGAAAATATTTCTATCCTTGAGATTAGATGAAAGTATGTGCTGGGATTCTGGGTTGTTGCTTTTTTAAAAAAAAAAAAAGTGGGGGGGGGTTCTTTTCTTTTTCTTTTGGCCAGTATTGCTGCTAAAATGCCACTAGAGGGACCACTAGTTAAACAAGAGGGGGAAATGAAACTTTACACTCTATTTTAAAAAGCCCATTTCCACCGAATTCTCCCCCTGCAGAGTTATAATATGGTGACGGTGTTTGTATTACTGTTACTGTAGTGAAGATACCAAATTAAAAAGATAAAGTAATAATTGGGTTAGTAGCAGAAGTGCTTTGATTACGTAAATAAAGGATTGTTCATTTGTGTATTTTTCAAAGTTGCAAGTAAAATATAAGCAGGTATTTTGTTTGACAAATATTTTAAAACTTGTCTTTATCTGAATGATGTTTATTTGAAATGCTTATTAACCAAATTCTTTTTAATCTCTTTATTTTAATTTTATACGTGTAGCAGGCAAACATAGATGAAAACACAACTATTCACTGGAATCACAGTTTATCATTACAAACTAAAGCTTGTTCAGAGTGCTTCATACAATATTACCCCCATTAACAAAATTCTTTATACATCTTTCTGCTGTCCCAGGTCAATGTAATTCCGCATATATAGAGCCATAGGGATGTCAACTGATTTTTTAAACTTTGATTAATCATCTGCCTTTTAACTGATTCATCAATTAAGCAATTATATTTACACCAATGTGCATAGTACCAAAACCATAGGATACTTGCAATATTAAAGAAGATACGAGACAACACAATCTTTAATAAATAAATGTTCCACACATTATTAGAAAGAAAGGCCATACTTAATGTTTCCTTTCATGTCCTATTATAGCAATACACCAAACCCAAAATTTCCCTAAAAAAGGAGCTCACATCCTATTGATGAAATTTTGCTTTACATGATGAAAAGCTCTCTGCTCCCCCGAGGTGCCCTTTAGACTTCTCCCAGCTTTTTATCCTTGAGGAACATCCACCAAGGTGCCAATTGCATGGGAAGGACCCATGCAATCAGCCTGCCCATCTGACTGGGTCATTACAATGCTCTGCCTCCTGTGTAGGAGCTTGCTCATGGATTCACAGCTTCCACATGGCTGAGGACATCTAAAGGAAGAGAGACTTGTATCTATCTAGGGCCTTAGCTAGACCTAAGGATTATCCCGGATCATCCCGGGGTCATCCCTGCCTGCTCCCGGGATATCCTGTGTGCCATTTACATGAACAGGGATGACCCCGGGACGATCCCGGGATAAACCTTAGGTCTAGCTAAGGCCTAGGTGTGTGACAGGGCTAAGAGGGGATACCTGAAGTGCACAGGGACATACTGTTCCTAGCAAGGGCCTTGTGCGCCGTGTTACATGTTTGCTAAAGGGAAGAGGGTGGTACTTGGGAGCTCTATAGGCCCCTGTGCTTATCCATCTGTGGATGGGCAACTGTACCTGCACGGATCATGACCTTGTTTCTAATCCATCCATACTTATAGACATACTTATAGCAGACCCAGGCCATGGCTAGACCAGGCCTATATCCTGGGATCATCCCGGGATCATCCCTGTACATCCAAATGACACACTGGAGATACTGGGAGCAGACAAGGACAACCCCTCCATTTGCCTGGGATAATCCTTAGGTCTAGCTAGCTAAGGCCCCATTCAACCAGTGGGACTTAAGTTAGTAATGAATAACTTAAATTCCATTGATTTTAATAGGTTACTCGATTCCAACCCTAATAGCGTAAGGAATTAAATCAGCAATAATACCAAAGTCAACAATATATAATACCTTTTATTAGGAGCAAACAAAATGTCACAAAGTAATGCATAAGCTTTCAAATTAACCAGAACTGTGTATTAAGTAAACGAAATGGGGGAAAAATGCAGTGGGAGATGGGTGTGGGTGGGAAAAGTAGAGATATTTCAGGCCTGATGAAATATCTGAGATATTTCAGGCATGATGAATATCTGAGATATTTCAGGCATGATGAATATCTGAGACCTAACAGTCTCAGTTTGTACAATCTTATGAGTATTGGAGAAGTATAGGAGGTGTTATGCAGAGTTGATTGGACTGAGCTAGGTGCATGTTGCACCAAGAGTGAACGGGACAGAGATTATTTCTCCCCTTGAAAATAAGCAAGCAGCAATTCCGTTCTGCCTCTATCATTAATTGGAACACACAGGTCTCTTGTAAGATACAGAAGAGACATAAAAAGTGTTTTAGTCCAAATCCAGGAAAAAGTAGCTGTCCTTTATATATTCAAAGGATAAACAGCTAGCATGATCTAAACTGTGTGTGTGTGTGTGTGTGTGTGTGTGTGTGTGTGTGTGAAGTTCCTCTATATGTCTTCATAAAACCTCTTATACTGCATCTTATGATCTTACAAGCGTTAGATGAAGCATCTTACAAGTTTCAGATGGTGGTGCGTTTCTATCATGTCCTGAAAACATCTTTTGCTTCCTCTCTCCCTTAACATTCAGCTTGAAAATGAATTCTGGAGAACTTGAACTTTTTGTGACATTTCAGTTGATTATAATAAAAGGTATTTCACTCCTGGTTTGGCATTTTTATAGGTACTTTCAATTTTTGTCAATTAACCAAAGTGTGCCTTGGTCCCGTTTTATGGAACATGAAATACATCAGGACAAATTATGTATCTATTGATGCTCTTAGCATACACACACACACACACACACATCTTCAAGGTTAAAACAAAATGTATATTGAACAAATTTCTCTTAGCAAAGTGACAAAATACATATGCATTAAACACCTATCCCTGCGTATTTAGGGATGATTCCCAATTTTTTTCAAATTCCCCCATCCTGCTCTGATTCAGCCAGCTATTCTTCCTTACTGGCCAAATTCTAATTGATAGGTAAAGAGATGACACCACAGTTTGGTTTTGGATATTGCCCTATGATTCTAATTGTGCGTGACCATGCCCTTTATGTCCACTGCAACCCTTAGGAACAAAAATATTTGTGACAATGGTAAGCCCAGTCTGGCAGGCAAACATCTGAGGACATATAATTTTCAACATAGGTTTGGTTGCTGAATCTAAGCACTATTTTAATTCTTATACCAAATTCTTTCTAGAGAGATGATTTAACTGTGATAGCAATCCTATATGCACGTACCTGGGAGTAAACCACATTGCATACAACTAGGCTTAGCTCTGCATAATGCTGTGTGTTGTATTGTGGAGCCCTGTTCTTCTTGGACAGCTACATTCTTCATATCTTAGAACTGTGAACCTTTATTTTGAATCAAGTGTACTTGAGCTTTCCTAACATTTCACAATATATTCTGGTGTACAGTATTTCATGTGAGCTCCTCAGTGGAGGCAAAACGTTATGAAAAGTGTTTAAAGCAACCTGATTTATGCCAGCATTGCACAAGACTATACTTTAAAGCTGTGGCCTTCCAACTTCCCAGACTTGGGACCCACCTTTAACACCTTTCTGCAGCATGGGACCCATTTAATTTTTTAATTTTATGTATTATTTTTGCTTTTATCTATCTATCCTGTCTTCTCCCTTCCTCTTTCCTCTTCTCTCTCTCTCTCTCTCTCTCTCTCTCTGATGCTCAGGCATAAGTGTGACAGGCAGGCTGAAGGGAACTGGGCCCTCTAGTGTCCCCTGACTTCCTAGATCAAAGGGATGATGGGAAAGTGTGTTCACATCGTAGATAGAACTGTGTGTCACTCCCTCCTCTATCCAGCAAGCTTACTCTGGGGCAGAAAGCCAGTGCTCGATCTGCAGGGCATATGGTTTGAGACCCACTGATTCCCACACTTTCTCTTTTCTACTTTAAGTTGCCACCCACCAGCTGAAAAACCAATATTACCAATATATTAAAAAAGCAGAATCAAATTCCTGTCTTTTCTTCCTCCTCACATTGTCATAGGCTTTGAATAAATCTGCAAATCTTTCTTTGCAAATGGAGCCCCTTGAGTCAGAATAAGAAGAGGATAATGCAATTTCAAAATCTCATTATCCATCTCTTGGTTATCCCAAACTATTGCTTGATACATACACCGCTTTGTAGCCATTGCAATGCAAACAGCACTTGTGTGCCATCTCCCACCAGAAACATGAAAATTCTGAACCCATGACTAGGCAATATAAATGACCATGTGCTACCCTAGCAGAGTGATTTAAATGCCTGTGCAATATATGTGAAATTTAAGCATCATATTATGAGAGATGCTGGAACAATTTGTTCCTCAAGAGGTTCAGCACATGTTAATGTTGCCTAAATATAATATTTGTACCGAATTCTGTGCTGTACTAAACAGTAGTATTGGAATTAAAACTCTAACCTGCCAGTCTTTGCATATTAGACATATCCCCCTGGGTTGCAAAATCCATGCAATTCTCTTACTCTCTTTGGTTTTACTTTTTGCTTATACGTTATCATTACTAGAAAGCTTGTAGAGGTAGATCCTGTGGAAAAAATGTCACACACAAGATTTCCCCGCAGAAAGTCCTCTTAACATCTCATTAAGATATAAACCTCATTTGGAGGCATTTGACTTGTTCTAATATGCCAATACAGCTGGCTTCCCTAACCACTACGACAGATCTCCATCCCACTGATTAAAGGGGTGGGTGGGTGGAGCAGCAACAGAATTCCCACATCTCAACGTTCCATCCCATATGTATGCTCAGCTTACTCTATGAATAAACATGAGCCATGTTTTGACCACTGGATGTGACCTGTTTTCAGACTTCACTGAAACAGTGTGTTTGTGACTAGACTACATAGACTGTATCCAATGTTAATTCTACTTACAGCTCCATCACACCAGCAATTTAGTGCACTCTCGCCATGCCTTGTGTGCAGATTTGCAGCACGATACTCACATGACGCTGTGCCTGTCCTGCCAACACCCTGCCTCTTCCCTAGTCTTTTCTGTCTTTTCCTAGAATGCCTAAAGTCTGGATTATTTTCCCTAAGTGCGTTTTCCTTTGTTGGGGGCGTGTGCTGTGATGGGATCCTTGCTGTTGGCTTGAATGGATCGCATCAGATCCTGGCAGGGAAAAGCAATCTCTCCCAGCAGCCAGCTCCGAGCCTCAATATAAACCCAAACCTTGCATCCCATGCTTGAAAGCATTTTTTAAAAAATCATTTGTTGTTGTTGTTTATTCGTTCAGTCGTTTCCGACTCTTCGTGACTTCATGGACCAGCCCACGCCAGAGCTTTCTGTTGGCTGTCGCCACCCCCAGCTTCCCCAAGGTCAAGTCTGTCACCTCCAGAATATCATCCATCCATCTTGCCCTTGGTCGGCCCCTCTTCCTTTTGCCTTCCACTTTCCTCTTCTCTAGGGTATCCTGTCTTCTCATTATGTGGCCAAAGTACTTCAGTTTTGCCTTTAACACCATTCCCTCAAGTGAGCAGTCTGGCTTTATTTCTTGGAGTATGGACTGGTTTGATCTTCTTGCAGTCCATGGCACTCTCAGAATTTTCCTCCAACACCACAGTTCAAAAGCATCTATCTTCCTTCGCTCAGCCTTCCTTATGGTCCAGCTCTCGCAGCCATAGGTTACTACGGGGAATACCATTGCTTTAACTATGCGAACCTTTGTTGTCAGTGTGGTGTCTCTGCTCTTAACTATTTTATCAAGATTTGTCATTGCTCTCCTCCCAAGAAGTAAACATCTTCTGATTTCCTGGCTGCAGTCAGCGTCTGCAGTAATGTTTGCGCCCAGAAATACAAAGTCTGTCACTGCCTCCACGTTTTCTCCCTCTATTTGCCAGTTATCAATCAAGCTGGTTGCCATAACCTTGGTTTTTTTTAAAGTTTAACTGCAACCCGGCTTTTGCACTTTCTTCTTTCACCTTTGTCATAAGGCTCCTCAGCTCCTCCTCGCTTTCAGCCATCAAAGTGGTGTCATCTGCATATCTGAGGTTGTTAATGTTTCTTCCTGCAATTTTAACTCCAGCCTTGGATTCGTCAAGCCCAGCACATCGCATGATGTGTTCTGCATACAAGTGAAATAGATAAGGTGAGAGTATACAACCCTGCCGTACTCCTTTCCCAATCTTAAACCAGTCCGTTGTTCCGTGGTCTGTTCTTACCGTTGCTACTTGTTCGTTATACAGATTCCTCAGGAGGCAGACAAGATGACTTGGTATCCCCATACCACCAAGAACTTGCCACAGTTTGTTATGATCCACACAGTCAAAGGCTTTAGAATAGTCAATAAAACAGAAATAGATGTTTTTCTGGAACTCCCTGGCTTTCTCCATTATCCAGCAGATATTGGCAATTTGGTCTCTAGTTCCTCTGCCTTTTCTAAACCCAGCTTGTACATCTGGCAATTCTCGCTCCATGAATTGCTGCAGTCTACCTTGCAGGATCTTGAGCATTACCTTGCTGGCATGTGAAATAAGTGCCACTGTCTGATAGTTGGAACATTCTTTAGTGTTTCCCTTTTTTGGTATGGGGATATAAGTTGATTTTTTCCAGTCTGATGGCCATTCTTGTGTTTTCCAGATTTGCTGGCATATGGCATGCATCACCTTGACAGCATCATCTTGCAATATTTTAAACAGTTCAGCTGGGATACCGTCGTCTCCTGCTGCCTTGTTATTAGCAATGCTTCTTAAGGCCCATTCGACCTCACTTTTCAGGATGTCTGGCTCTAACTCACTGACCACACCGTCTGAGCTATCCCTGATATTATTATCCTTCCTATACAGATCTTCCGTATATTCTTGCCACCTTTTCTTGATCTCTTCTGTTTCTGTTAGGTCCTTGCCATCTTTGTTTTTGATCATACCCATTTTTGCCTGGAATTTGCCTCCGATGTTTCTAATTTCTGGAAGAGGTCTCTTGTCCTTCCTATTCTATTGTCTTCTTCCACTTCTGCACATTGCTTGTTTAAAAATAATTCCTTATCTCTTCTGGCTAACCTCTGGAATTTTGCATTTAGTTGGGCATATCTCCCCTATCACTGTTGCCTTTTGCTTTCCTTCTTTCTTGGGCTACTTCCAGTGTCTCAGCAGACAGCCATCTTGCCTTCTTGGTTTTCTTTTTCTTTGGGATGTTTTTTGTTGCCACCTCTTGGACAATGTTGCGAACTTCTGTCCATAGTTCTTCCGGGACCCTATCTACTAAATCTAGTCCCTTAAATCTGTTCTTCACTTCCACTGCATATTCATTAGGAATATTAGTGAGCTCATATCTAACTGATCTGTGGGTCTTCCCTATTCTCTTTAGTTTGATTCTAAATTGTGCAATAAGAAGTTCGTGATCTGAACTACAGTCAGCTCCAGGTCTTGTTTTTACCGTCTGTATAGATGTCCACCACCTTTGGCTGCAAAGGATGTAGTCAATCTGATTTCGGTGTCGGCCATCTGGTGAAGTCCATGTATAAAGCCGTCTTTTTGGTTGTTGGAAGAGAGTGTTTGTTACGCACAGTGAGTTGTCCTGGCAGAATTCTATCAGCCTATGTCCCGCTTCATTTTGTTCTCCTAGACCATGCTTACCTGTAATTCCAGATGTCATTTGACTGCCCACCTTAGCGTTCCAGTCTCCTGTAACGAAAATAACATCTCTTTTTGGTGTATTATCCAGTAGGTGCTGCAGATCCTCATAGAACTGATCTACTTCTGCTTCTTCAGCATCTGTGGTTGGGGCATATATTTGGATCACTGTGATGTTAAATGGCTTACCCTGAATTCGAATTGAGATCATTCTATCGTTTTTTTGAATTGTATCCAAGCACTGCTTTAGCCACTTAATTATTAATTATGAAGGCTACTCCGTTTCTTCTGTGATCCTCTTGTTCACAGTAGTAGATCTGGTGCTGATCTGATGTGAAGTGGCCCATTCCGGTCCATTTCAGTTCGCTGACACCCAATATATCTATATTTAATCTTGACATCTCGCCAATAACCACGTCCAATTTGCCCTGGCTCATAGATCTTACATTCCAGGTTCCTATGGTGTGTTGACCTTTAGAACATCGGATTCGTCGTTCACCACCAGCACCGTCGGCCGCTAGCCGTCCTTTCAGCTTTGAGCTAGCTGCGTCATCACGTCTGGGGCTAGTTGAACTTATCCTCTGTTCCTCCCCAGTAGCATTTTGACCATCTTCTGACCTGGGGGTCCTATCTTCTGATGGTATACCAACATATCTCTGGTTGTACTGATCCATTTAGTTTTCATGGCAAGAGTACTGGGGTGGGTTGCCATTACCTTCCCCAGGGATCGTATTTAGTCTGACCTCTCTGCCATGACCTTCCCGTCTTGGGTGTCCCTTCACGGTTTAGCTCATGGCATCCTTGAGGTGCTCAAGCTCCAGCACCACGACAAGGTAACGATCTCCTTTGCTGGAGTTAAAAAATCATACAAATCCCAAATCTTTGCAGAGACAGGATTGTACCCCCTCGATGCCCCCAAAGAACCAGACTAAAGGGTTGTTCCATTTTTTGCCAGGCAGAAAGACAGTCTGGTTGAAGTACTCATCTGACAGGACCTGTCCTATTAAAGGGCGGTGAGGAGGAGCAACCAATGAAATGGAGGGAGAAAGAGAAGGGGAGGAATGAAGTGGAAGAACAAACAAGCGAAAGAGCATTGGAAGTATAAAAAAAAACCACGCGGAGGCAATGCAGGGGAGGGAATTATGTGTGATGGAGCCCCAAGAGTGCACCCAAGGGGAAATATCTAACACAGCTGGTCCACATAGGCTATTGATGTATCGCCAGTGTGTGTGACCTCTAGTAGTATGCCAACAGTGTTAGCTGGTATGATCAGTTTTCCAGGGAAGCCTTTTGCTCCAGCTTACACTACTGGTATACCGCTAGAGGTCACTTACACCAGTGGTACATCAATAGTGTAAGCAAACTGGTAGAGTTGGATTGTATTAGGGTACAATCACACCTCCCCTTCAGAGGCAGAGACGTAGCGCGAACCTCTTTCAGATTTACTTATAATCATGGTGTTTTGGGCTATGGGTCTATCACATTTCAACTTTCTAGGGAATGTGGAATAACTTAACTATTTCTAGATACATTTTGAGGGGGAAATGCTTCTGAACCTTTAGTGGCTGTAGCTCATATGTTATTAAACTTTTCTCTGCAAACTACAAAAGACAAGAAATTTACCCCCTCCACCACCACACAAAAACAAAAAATCCTTGGGAAGACATACTATGCCTGATTCCAGAATGTTGACTGTGCACACGGACTACTATAATATTTTGTCTCACTCTTGAAAAGCCATCTTTAAATTTCAGAGAAGTACAATCTTCCCGCTTCAGAAAACCATCATGTAGGGCAAAATGTTCCCTTCATGCATGTGCTATCTGGCTCCTGGAAATGGCTGAGAAGGGAGTTCAGTCTAATGCACACCCTCAGTTCCTTTCCATGCCAGAAAGACAGAAAAGGGGCAGATGATATCTCCATTCTAATTCAGCAATCTTTGTGAGTGTAAAAATGAATCTAGGTTACTGCCTTATATTCTTCCAAACTCCAGGGAGGGCCGGGCAGCAGGAGGCAGCTTTTTACGCTTTCTTTGGAGAGTTCCCTAGTCAAAGAGCTACTCCCGCCCTTCAGTAGTCTGCACCTACGATTCTGTCAATGGGGAGTCAAGGCAGATTTCACACAGGTCATTGAGCAGCCATCTTTCAGCCGCTACAGCCCTAGGACAGATACAAACCGACCTCTTTTCTTTCTTTCTTTTGCAACAAAAAACTCTGTATCCTGTTACCAATCCCCAGGGGTTGTCATCCAGCCCTAAACCCAAAGGAGACACAGTTGAGACTCAGAGTGGGATTCATAAAAACAAATTTTTTAAAAAAGGCCCCCAAACAAAACAAAACACCCTGAATCTGAGACACCTCCGGGGCTTACTACCTGGGCAAATGTCAGGGGATTGCTTGGGAAAGCAGAGCATGGAGGTGGTGCTGTGCCATTACAGTTTCCCACTGCTGTGTGCACAGTAAAATCCTCTCTGGAGAAGGCTGGTGAGAATAATTACAAGTAGGAAAAGAGAGAGAGAGAGAGATGCAAGAAATCTGGGAATGGAACATCTTCCTTCCAGCATCTTTTCCTTCTTTACATGACGTTCGTCAAAAAGCTCACATCAGAGAGAGAAAGAGTTCACGCCTCACCCCCCCCCTCCCCACCACCAGTCAAATCTGGCTTGGCTAATCTGGTGGTTTTTGTTTTTAATTCCTCCCCACCCACCCCATGGACGAAAGAAGAGAGCACTAAGAACAGCAGCAGCAGCAGTGCTCATGGTCTTCGCATTGCCACATTGTTTCCCCTTGTTCCCTATAACTGTAAGCAAGAACTTCCAAGACTTCAGGAAGCGCTTCATGCTATCACTTCACAGGCTGTAAGGTGACAGCTTCGCCAGCGACTAATGCAGTCCGACATAATTGAATGTGGCCTGCAGCAAAGCAGCTGCCTGGAGCCACTCTTGATTGTAGCTGTCATCAGGCGGAGCCCTGCTGCAAGAAAACACATTCCATTGGAATGCCCGTCTGCCATGCAGCTCCATGCTGATAGCTTATTTACCCATCTTCTGCCTACAACCATGTTGTAGTAAAGCATCGTCAGCAGCTTCGCCTTGAATCAGTGTGGATGTTACCAATGGCCAATAACCATATTCGCCGGACCTAATGCACGTATTAGGTGGGCCGGCATTTAGTCGCTGCCTTTCCTCCCCACTCTTGGGTTGTTGTTTTTCCTCCCCTAAATGTGCTCGATGTGTCTCTTTCATCACCACATGGTAATGCCGGAAAATAATCTGCTAAATTAGGCATGAAAAAAATGCACGCAAGAGAAGAACAAGGAGAAGCTTCTCTGATTCCTGCCTTAGTTATAAAGGATGTCACATTAATTGCAACTTCAGATGAAAGAGCATTCAATCTATTACATTGGTGTTGCTCATTTCTTCCAAGTGATGGGTTCACACCAGACAAGGCTTTTTCCTGCTATCTGTAGGCCCACATTGAGCAAATCAGCTGTACCCCTTGAATGCCTCTAGTGTGCAGTGGACCTTCAGATTGGCACTGGCATCATGTATCCCAACATCCCAACATGGGGGTATCCAGGTCCAATTCTGTGAAGAATGAATTCATAAAATGAAGAACAAAGATGTCCATCAGGTGATTCCAAATAAACAATACGTGCAGTAGACATATTGCAGGAAATGCAGAATAACTAACTAGATAACATGAACCTTATCTGGATGGCTCTGGCTTTTTTCTAGCATCAAATTGAGCGAGGCACCAATCACCACTTTGCCTCACATATACAATGAAATGTACATGTCATAACAGCTTAGTTTGTAGTATGTAAATAGAATAATATCCTTTTATCCCACACTGAATCGAGGCACATTTTTACCCAATCAAACATCATAACATTGCGCAATGAAACAGAATAACTTTTCCTATCACTGCATATTGGAAAACATTTTAAGCTGATAAAAGGCACAGAACCTCTGACCATAAAAAGGTGCCAGGTAAGTTAAGCAATACCTTGTCTAACTAGTCTTTTGGTTAGAAAATTATTCCTAACCATTAAGCTTCCAGAAGGAAGAACTAGGTTAAATCCTATCATTTTGTCTTAGAGAATTATATAGTATAAGATAGGGCAGGTAAGCCCCCTCCCCCTTCCCCACTTACCTGCGTGGGCCGTAGCCTTCTTCTGGGCTTCAGTGTCATCAGAGTGGAAGCTGCCGGACGCAAGCTGGTAGCGGCGGGCAGTGGACGCAGGTAAGTGCGGAAGGCGGGCTTACCTGGCACCTCCGCCATCAGCGGCGGTGGGTGGCGGAGGTACCAGGAAAGTGGGGAGAGTTTTCTGGGTGCCGGCTGGGCAGCCAGCAGCCAGAAAACTCCAAGTCGCCTCAAAAGGTCCGAATTTTGCCTTGGCTTTGGCGCCGAGGTGGATTGGGAACCTCCGAGGCAGTCCCGAGGCAGATTGGGGCTGCTTTGGGGGCTCCGGATTGGCCTCCAAGGTGGATCGCGGGGTCCCTGAACATCCCTAGTATAAGAGGCATTCCTACGAACTGGAATTTACCAATACATGCAACGAAAGTAATGTATCTTGATTAGCTAATTATCCAAATAACATCAAAGTGATCCACCTAAATTTGTCATTCTTCTCCATCTAGCCAATCAACACAGACAACAGACAACTAAACGCACAACACTTCTGAAACATTAACCAAATTAGACTATATAGTATTAACAATAAAATAGAGAAAAAGCCAGACCCAAAAGTTCAAACTTCAGTCAATCTCCTACGTTTCGTGGTCTTAGAGAACCGCGTAATGCAAAAATTCTCCTGACAACTTAAACCCAATTGCTGACATCTTGTACATCTTTATATAGAGGATATATGCATAGAAAACAATCCCTGTATCAGTTCTTAATACCAGATGATTCAAATGATTTCATTTGGATCCTATTAGAATTTGCAAAGACATCTCTTGTATTTACATATTCAGAATATCGTGAACCGCCCAGAGAGCTCCGGCTATTGGGCGGTATAGAAATGTAATAAATAAATAAATAAATAAATAAATTCTGTTATTTTAAAGATCTGGTTCACACATGCATGTCCATCACTTGATGACTCACTAACACACGCAAGTCACCACCTGATCACAGTCTCACACCACAGATAGGGTTTTCTTATCACTTTGTGTCATGTCACACACAATGCTTTCCCATTGAATCGGGTCCCACACATACAGCTGCCAGCCATCAGTGTTTAAGCCCAGAGTAATCAAGTGATGTGCCTGTATGTGCGAACCAGCCCCAAACTTCAAAGTACTATATGTTTATTCTGCAACAGGATTTGAAGCACCTTGATGCTTACAAATGTGCAACTGATCATGATAACTCAGCTACAGCCTGAGTGCTGAAATTGTGCACTTATTAAAAATAGAAATAACAACTTAAATAGAAACATCTTCCTTTTAATGCTATCTGCATTTTTGGTTTAAAAAGTGCCTACATATCAATACCTTGTAGACATCAATAGCTTATACATCAGTCAACAACCAGACAGGCACAAAGCTACACGCACATCAAAGAGCACAAAATGGATTGATTAAAAAAAAAGGGGTGGGGGATATTTCTAAGAAGAAATGCATCTTTTGAATATATAAGAGGAAATACTGTCAGTTTTTGGCTGCTGAAATGTTATATGTGGGTGATTTCACAGTTCTGCTCTGGCTGAATGGTCGTTAATTAATATTGTCTGCCTTTGGGAACTTAGTGTTATCATCCTGTAAGAAAAAGATAAGCTAACTAAAATAATAAGGGAGACAGTGACCTCCAGGATGGAGGCTGATGACATTATTAATTCTATGGCACCTGAAAAGTCAGGAAGGAGGGATCTATTTATTTATTTACTTGATTTATTTGATTTGTACTCTGGCTTTCTACCAAAAATTGGCACTGAAGGCAGCTTACAGGTACAATTGAAATAGATTAAATAAATAAAACACCACATTAAAACACAATAAAAACATAACAATTACAGAATAAAAAATATCAAACAGCATCTGCCAGGCCCATTTACAGGCCACCCGTTCTTCTTGAATAAAGCAGTCTTGGCCTGTCAGTGGAAAGACAGCAGAGAGGGAGAAAACCCAAATGTGCCTCTGAAAGCAGCAGTCTCGAAAGGAGGGCCTTCATGCTGATGAGCTAGTTTTCTGAGCTTGGGGAGGTTTTGACATGGTTGAGACAGTCCCAGAGCTCTTTACCATCATGTTGAAAGAAAAGGCAACTTATAATGATTTAAACAGTAACGTCATTATAAATGACAATGATTTAAACAGTAAATTGGGGCGGAGATTCGAAATGAATACAAGGGTGAATGACTAATTGAACAAAGTTGTAGCTACTTCTGAGTAAACCTGCATAGTATCATGCTACAAAAAAATTCACAATAACACATCCCTAGTTAGAGACTGTAACCTAATTGGCACCATCATCACAGCCCACCACGGCTTATTTAAGCTACTATGAATCCCAGTGCCTATGGGCACCAGCCTATCTATTCAGCCCTGATTGCAGCGTGTCATGTTATCCAAACCCTGGCAGCAGTGGTTGTTTCATGTAAACAACCCTCAAATAACCCATAGTCTGTTGTAGGGTTATTTGAGCATTGTTTAACCTAAAACAGCCCCTGTTGCCTAGGTTCTGATGACATGACAACCCACCCCACCCCACCCCACCCCACCCCAGGGAAAGAATTCAAAATGACTGCCTGGCTTAAATAAGCGATGGTGGGCTGCAGTGATCCTGCAAACCAGCCCTGTGTCTCCTGACCAATGAAAGAAAAGCTATATAAAAATGCATTTGTGTATGAAAAGAAGAATAAAGGGTTCGTAACTAACTTCATTGCTTTGGGATGTGGTCTTTCCACACATACCCCCCCCCCAAATCTGTTGATGAAGATCAGTCTTAGCATGATTAATTAAATTAAATTTAGGCTACCATCCTGTGCCCACTTATATGGGAGTAAACCTCATCAAAATCAATTAGATTTACTTCTGAGCAGACATATATAGGATTGCACTGTTAGTGAACAAAATAAAAAATGCATGTCATGTTAATTTTACATTCTGTATAACTATCTGAAACTTCCCCCATAACCACTGTCACCAATAGCCCAAAGAAGTTAAATGAAATATCTGATTATAGCCACAGTTATTGAAAGCTTTACTTTGAAATTATCTTTATTGGAATACTAGCAAATATTTTTTTAAACAGGATAACTCAATAGCATGCACTTTGCTTTCATTATTTAAATGTTAAAGGGGGAAATGAAGCCACTGAAAACTGTAACATATATACTTTACCAACAATACTTACCTGAAAAAGGTAACAACAACTCTGAAAGTGGGGGAATTAACATCTACCCCCTTGTCATGGTCGGATCACTTCCTATTGAGGTTTAGACTTTCGGCGGCTTTTCCCCTTTGCAAGGGTGGGGGGCCTATTAAAATGGTCCGCCCCCGGAGGCTAATGGACTCCGATGGATTCCAGAGGGCTCTGGGGGATTTTCCTGCTGGTATGGCTGGTGCTCCTGTCGAAGCCCAGGTCGCTCTGTGGAATGCAGAGATGACTCGGGCGGTTGACACGATCGCGCCCAAGCGTCCTCTCCCTCTGAGCAGAGCCCGGTCAGCTCCTTGGTATACACCTGAGCTGAGGGCAATGAAGCAAGAGGGGAGACGGCTAGAACGCAGGTGGAGGAAAACTCGTGCTGGGTCTGATCGAACACGGGCTAGAGCTCACTATCGAGCCTACTCTGTGGCGGTGAGGGTGGCAAAGAGGCAGTTCTTTTCCACCAGCATTGCGTCTTCTCAGTGTCATCCAGCGGAGCTTTTCCGAGTGGTTCGTGGCCTGTTACACTCTGGGCCAGGGCGAGAGATGGTGGAACCCTCGGTAGCACGCTGTGACGAGTTTGCACGGCACTTTGAAGATAAAGTCACTCAGATTCATCATGAATTGGACACCACACTTAATGCAGCTCCACTAGTAGAGGCATTCAGAGCGCCGTCCAGTTCAGTTTTATTGGATGAGTTTCAGTTAGTGAGGCCCGAGGATGTGGACAAGGTGCTTGGCCAAGTCCGGTCGACCACCTGTATGCTTGACCCTTGCCCCTCGTGGCTCATTACATCAAATAAGGAGGGGATCGCCGGCTGGGTCCAGGAGGTTGTAAATGCCTCCATGAGAGAGGGAGTGGTGCCGGCCTCTTTAAAAGAGGCGGTGATTAGACCACTCCTGAAGAAGCCTAATCTGGACCTGAAGGATGTTAACAACTACAGGCTGGTGGCTAATATCCCCTTCCTGGGCAAGGTGCTTGAGCGGGTGGTTGCAGGACAACTCCAGGCACTCTTGAATGAAACGGATTATCTAGATCCATTTCAATCGGGTTTCAGGCCTGGTTTTGGAACGGAAACTGCCTTGGTCGCCCTGTGGGATGACCTCTGCCGGGAAAGAGACAGGGGGAGTGCGACCCTGTTGGTTCTCCTGGACCTCTCAGCGGCCTTCGATACCATCGACCATGGTATCCTTCTGGATAGGTTGTCTGAGCTGGGAGTTGGAGGTACTGCGTTGCAGTGGTTCCGCTCCTACTTGGATGGCCGATTCCAGAAGGTGGTGCTGGGGGATTATTGCTCTGTGCCGTGGCTCCTAAGCCATGGGGTTCCACAGGGCTCTATCTTATCCCCTATGCTGTTTAACATATACATGAAGCCACTGGGGGAGGTTATCCAGAGATGTGGACTGAGGTGTCATCAATATGTGGATGATACCCAGCTCTACCTTTCCTTTTCATCAAACCCAGGTGAGGCAGTGGCTGTTCTGAACCAGTGCCTGGGCATGGTAATGGACTGGATGAGGGCTAATAAACTGAAACTCAATCCAGACAAGACGGAGGTACTGTTAGCGGGTGGTTCATCTGTCCGGCGAGGTGATGTTTGCCCTGTCCTGGATGGGGTTGCACTCCCCCTAAAGGATTGGGTCTGTAGTTTGGGGGTGCTCTTGGATCCAGAACTGTCACTTGAGGCACAGGTGAACTCAGTGGCAAAGAGCACCTTTTATCAGCTTAGGCTGATATACCAGCTGCGCCCTTATCTGGACAGAGATAGCTTAGCTACAGTTATTCATGCTCTGATAACCTCTCGTTTGGATTACTGCAATGCGTTGTATGTGGGGCTGCCTTTGAAAATGGTCCGGAAGCTTCAGCTGGTACAAAACAGGGCAGCACGTTTACTAACAGGGACTGGCCGACGAGACCACATTACGCCAGTCCTTTTCCAGCTTCATTGGCTGCCAGTCCAGGTCCGGGCCCGATTCAAAGTGCTGGTATTAACATTTAAAGCCCTAAACGGCTTGGGGCCAGGTTATCTGAAGGAACGCCTCCTCCCATATGTACCTGCCAGGACCCTAAGGTCATCCTCAGGGGTCCTTCTCCATGAGCCCCTGCCAAAGGAAGTGAGGCAGGTGGCTACCAGGGGGAGGGCCTTCTCTGCTGTGGCACCCCGGCTGTGGAATGAGCTCCCTAAGGAGGTTTGCTTGGCACCTACATTATATGCTTTTAGACGCCAGGTGAAGACGTTTTTATTCTCCCAACATTTTAACAATCTATAAATACATTTTGACATGGTGTTTTAAATTTGTAATTTTGCATTGCTGCTGTTTTTATCTGGTTGAGCTTTTTTATTGTATTTTATACTATGGTTTTATACTGTTGTTTTATATTATGAATGTTTTTAATTTTTGTGAACCGCCCAGAGAGCTCCGGCTATTGGGCGGTATAGAAATGTAATAAATAAATAAATAAATAAATAAATTTTAGATTTCACTTGAATTGTATCAATTCCAATTGCCCAATTTGACTTGTATTGTGTTCATTCATTATGTTACTTATTCAGTTAATGAAATAATGCATTTATAAAGGTGAAAAAAGTATGTGGAAAAATATGGAAGTGGAATTTTTTCAGGAAAACCTTTCCTGAAAACCAGTGATTGTGGCATGAGCATTCATTTCGTGCCATGCTAGTTTGTGTTTCAGTTGCTTCAATACTTCTTGACTTGTCCGTCCTGCTCTTATGAATGATGTGACCCTACCCTGGGCTCATAAATGTTTCCACACCTGCTATAAGAGCTAATCTACAAAAGCACCAAACAGAGGCAGCAGTTGTAATAAACCCAGAAAAACAACACTACCCTTATCTTAGCTAATTCTCTACGTGTAACCTCAGTTTGGGGATTTATTTTCATTTGTATGATTTGTATTATATTTTGCAGTAACAATAGCGAGGTTCTAAGGAAGCTGCAGTGAAACAGGTATAAGAACCTGGAGGCCTGTTAAGTCTTATCTCGCTCAGCAATTGAATGCCATATTTATGAACCTGCTTTGTGTAACTTCACTCTGTGTTGTATACACTTACATTGATTATATGATGTTGTACATTGCTATCTTGTTGTAAATTCTTTTACCCCATTGACTTGACTATTACCCAGACTCTTGTGCAGTTGTGTGCTTTTTAGCATTGCTTTTCTGGGTATAAGAGCTAATTCTACATTCAGGAAAAATGTACACAACACAGTCCTGTGGAGACTGTACTACCAGAATGCATGTGTGATAAATCATATTTGTATGTCCCCATACATACACATCCAAACTCCCTATATACAGAAAACTAACTTTAGGGTGAATTCCTGCGTTGAGCGGGGGTTGGACTCAATAGTCTTATAGGCCCCTTCCAACTCTACTATTCTATGATTCTATATCAGAGAGAAGCCTAAAACTCTTTTTTCCACAATCTGAATGTGCTTTTTGTTTGTATGTTTGTTTTAAATATGGGGAGAATTCACATATCATATGATCCCACAGTATTCTGAAGTGAAAGAGTCCCAGAAGAGTCCCCAATTCTTCCACGTGCATCACACACACACACACACACACACACCAGGAATGTGTCTAGGACCTCGTCATTTCTCATCAGCAAAAATGCCCCTGTTATATATCACTGTACTCTTGACTCTTCGGAGTTGTAATTCTAAACAGATGAGAACGGATTAGGTGCACGTTGATCATATAACAGTTTCCAGAGGGGAATTGTTAGACCATGTTAGTCAGTTGCAATGGAGAGGCTTGCGGCGCCTTTCAGACTAATACACCTATTCCGGCACAGTCTTTCACAAACGCTGTCGGCTTCACCTGCATTGGAAGAAGTGGACGGTGCCCATGAAAGCTTATGCCAGAATGAATGTGTAAGTCTGGATAATATAAATTCACACCTCTGCCAGCCAGGTAAGGGCAAAGCAGACGTTGACTCTCCCCTGGGGATGGTTTGTCTGCTCCTCCTGAGCAGCAGCGGCCCTATTGCATGTGCATCTCAGGGGGTGCATGTGTGCGCGTGATGTGTCATATATCCATATAAAAGGCTATAGACACAGCTAGACCTAAGGTTTATCCCTGGATCGTCAGGGGTCAAACCTGTTCATCTCGGTGACACACAGGGGATCCAGTGCTCAGGCAGGGGCGAACCCAGGACAATCCAGGGATAAACCTTAGGTCTAGCTGTGGCCATAGACAGAGAGAAAGAAACACAATGATGAACTGGACAAGATCTAACCAAACCATATGTTTGGGTTGCTTTTTAAGTCAACATACCCTGGACCAAATGTTCCCAAGGAAAGCGACTGAGAGCGATCACTTTCCTCCTAAGGCCAGCATTCGCCTGCCCTGCTCGTCAAAAAGCGAGGCCGGCTTCTCGCCTTCCCCCCACCCCAGCCCCCCAAACACCAGCAAGCAATATTTCCCCAAACATGCAAAAGCATATATTTAGAAAGAGGCCCGTGATGTCTGTTCAGCTGTCTCATCGTATTTAGATGGGGGGAGGAGGGGGGCGCCTGCGAGAGGATTTCAAACCACTTGTTCCTCGCTTTCTTTCCTAGCTGCTCCCCCCCCCCCCCAGCCGCGCTCCCCAACTTGTCACAGCCATAAAGTTGGCAGGGGCTCTGGGGAGCCCTGTGCAAAGTACAACGCCCTGGGCTATGGGAGATGGAGCCCTCAATAACGGATATGAAAGGTCCTTAATTAAGCACTTAGCATTTCAAGGCAGCTCTCACGGCCAGCCCACAGCCCGAGCTGGCAGTCCGTCACCACCGATAGGGCACCTAGGCGCCTAACGTGAGTTGAGTCGAGTCTTTTGTACTGCAGGCGAGCAGCCCCGAGGCGCAGCCGGCTCCGGTGACCCTCCCAGAGACACTTTCCCTGCCGGGAGGAACAGGATATCGGATGTGACAACACCGCAGACGGGAAAGACACCCCCACACACCGCAGCCCCCCCCCCACCCCCTCTCCCTCTCCCTCTCCCTCGCCCTCTTTTAATGCCCCCTCTAAAGAACAGGCACCGAGGACGAGAAAGTTAGAACGACAAGTGCTCTGGGTGTCCCTGTTTGCGGGTCCCCCTCCCTCCCTCCCTCCCTCCCTCCCTCCTTCTCGTTTGGATAGGGTTGGAAATCACATTAAAATCAACGCGCGACAGTGGCAGTTTCTTGGCTCTGAATCTGTCCCGACCCCATCAGTGAATAATTAGGGATGCCTTAGGTGAACAGAAGGGCGGGGGGGGGGGTGAGGGAAAAGCCTCGATCTCCGGGATGCAGGTGCTCCGTTATTTTGCCCACGATCCAAAGGCAAAGGAAAGTTCGCTCGGCAAAGAAACTTCCCCTTTTCTTCATCATCATAATCCTCTGGGCATACAAGCATAAAATCTTGGGTGGCGGAGATGTTTATCTTTGTATTAAGGAGACTTGGAGGCTTTGGTAACATTAAAATGGAAAGGGTTAATGGAATGAACTATAGATTAAATTGTAAAGCAATCAAAGGCGGAGGGGAAGAAGGAAAAGCCGCCCCACCAACACCAGCACTCAACAAAGTGTTTATAGCAGACAACCATCTTCTGGTGTTTGGGTCTATGTCAAGCCATGGATGTGGAAAATTAAAGCCATACTGAGGAAGGAAATGAACCATGTCTAATACATCCACAGCAATAAAATGTTTTCACTAGGACTGTAAAACTGTGGCTTACATTAGGAAGGAGAAAATCAAACTATATGTCAATTCCACATCATGGGACATGAAGTGTCCACAAAAATTTATATTACTATTTAGAAGTGTTTCATTCTGGTGTTTTATTGTGATTGGATGCGCCCTTCTCGGTATCTTTTGACTGGTATGAAAATGATTTGAACTACTTTTTTAGCATTTATTTTACATCTATTACCTGTTCTATTACTTTTTATTATTTTATTGTGCTTGTGTAGAGGGTTTTGCACAGTTTCCATTATAATGTAGCATTAAGTCAATTTATTTGTGTATTACACGCTGTATAATTGCACCTTTTTCTGGAACAATTTGGATTTCATTATCCAACAAATCAGCTGTGTTACATTTCAGAAAACGCATGTGAGGAACCAAGTGCATTTTCAAACTATGACAGCAGAGGTTAAGTTTGTGTGTGTTTTAAAAGTGTGGGTGGGGTGGGGGGCTGTTGAAATTTGCCAGACCAGTTATTCAACTGTGGAAGATCAGGCTAGAACAGCTAGAGATGTCTGTGAGAAGAAGAAAAAAACTATTTAAATTAACTTGACTTTGAGATCAACTGCTATCAATATTTCAAGAAAAGGAATATTGGTGAACAAGTGATGCTGATGTGGAACAGAGAAATAGTTCACAGAAAGAACAAACACAGTAGAGAGAATATATCAAACATAATTTTGTTTATTATTCTGACTTTGAAGAAATCATTTTGCTCCTTAATTTACAAGTGCCATAAAATGCATAACTAACAATAGGAAAAATTAAGCATCTATCCATCTGCTTGAAGAAGAAAACAGCCACATCTTTTGCTATCAATTATCAGGTGTAAGTCTCTCAGGAATTGGCAGAATGACTCATAAAGGTAAAACTGACAGCAGTTTAAAATTAGAATGTAAACTATTCTTTGATGTGTATAAAATCTTCAGTAGATAACATGCTATTATATGATTTTGCTTCTCAAGTTGATGGTTATGAAACCTAAAGGAGATCACTTCTTCCATCAGCCATTTCTTTGGGGGAGAGCCTCTTTATGGTATGTATGCATTAAAGACTACAGTGAACACTGAACCAAAGCTTAGTTAGAAGTCCGATTTCACCACAAGCATCTATGTCTAATGGTGGTTGGCAAATTATTTCATGAAGACTTCAAAAATCATGAAAGCAGCTGTAGTGGAATTGGACCAGAATTGTCTGTCTAGACACATGGGTATTCTCCACTACATAGCGATGTAGAAGGCCAGATGTGGATGGCAGTTTGCCATTTGTAGTCCAAAATATCTTATCCTTGCCCCTTGCCAGAGGTTGCTGCAGCTCAGAGGTGACATGAATTTAAAGATTTAGGCCACAGTCCAAACATGTGATATGCATGCCCAGACATGAGCATCACCTGGAATTTTTCCAGGGGGGCAAAGCTGCACAGTGGTGTGTGATTGTAATGTGTATGCATATAGCATGTGCTTCTACAACGCACCTGTGCATTTTCTTTGTGTGTCTACACATATTGGATATAAAGTGTCAAGGACGCTATTAGAGAAAAGAAGGCTTCTTTCAAAAAATGGAAGTTTTGCCCAAATGAGGAGAACAAAAAGAAACAAACTTGCATATAGGAATGAAAAAAAAATTACGAAGAGCACACCACTGAAAACAACATAGTCATCAATAAAGAATTCTTTAAATATATCAGAAGCAGGGAACCAGCTAAGGAGGCAGTTGGCTGACAACAGTTAAAGGAGTACCAAAGGAGGATAAGGAGATCGCAGAGAAGTTAAATGGACTCTTTTCAGCTATCTTTATTGCAGAAGATGTAGGTCAGAAACCTGTGCCCATACGTTTGTTTTCAGGAAAGGGGTCTGAGGAGCGGAGGCAAGTAGTGGTGAGAAGAGATAGTTCTTGACCTTATTGACAAATAGACAGCTAGTTAACCACTAAGCCCAGATTGTAGCTATCCTTAAGTTCTTAAAGAACTCAAATGGGCAACTGCTGATCTTCTAACAAAAATATGTAGCATATCCCTAAAATAAGCCTGTGTACCAGAGGACTGGAGAATGCCCAGTGTGATGCCAATTTAAAAGGGGGGGGGGAATCCCAAGGGGATCTGGGAAATTACAGGGAAGTTAGCTTAATGTCTATTCCAAGTAAATTGATGGCAAGCATTATTAAAGAAAAAAATAGTAAGCTTATGGAAGGACTAGCCCAGCTGGGAAAAAAAATCAACATAGCTTCCAATGAGACACTGCCAATATCAAACTGCCCTTATACAAATCCATTGTGCAACGACTGTGTACAGGGATACTGTAGAGTTGTGAAAGGTGCAGAAAAGGGCAACTAAAATGATGAAGGGGCAGGAACAGCTCCCTTATGACGAAAGGTTACTACAATGTCTGGCTTAGAAATGCAATGTTTAGCTTAGAGAAGGGGAAACATGATGGAGGTTTGCAAATTATGCATCGTGAGGAGCAAGTAGATAGGGAGGCATTTTTCTCCTTCTCTCACAATACTAGAACCTGGAGTCATCCCATGAAGATGATTGGAGGGTGATTCAGCACAGATAAAAGGAAGTACTTCTTCACAAAGCACATAGTTAAAGTATGACACTCACTCTCACAAAATGTAGTAACCGCCACCAATTTGGATGTCTTTCAAAAGAGGTTGGACAAATTCATGGAGCAAAAGTTATTGACGGCTGCTTAACATTATTATTATTATTATTATTATTATTATTATTATTATTATTATTATTATCTAGCTGTACCCGGCCACGCGTTGCTGTGGCTCAGTGTGGTCAAATGGAAAAGAAAGAAAAGAGAAAGCGCACATTTCTAATATGTTTAATTTCACAATGCTTGTGGGTGTACAATTTTTTTTTTGTTCCATTGTCTGTGCAGATATAGAAATTGTCTGGTTTGCCGACTCTAGAACACGCAACATATAATTGTCCATGTGAGAAGCAATCCGTGTCTAGATCTAAACCGCACAATTCTAAAGATTGGCCCTGAGCTTTGTTGATGGTGATTGCAAATGCCAATGGAATTGGGAATTGCAATCTCTTAAATTGAAATGGCATATCCGTTGGAATCATAGGAATGCGAGGAATAAGGACATCTTCACCTTTGAAAGGTCCTGTCAAGATTGTTGCTTCTACGACGTTGCTCAATAATTTTTTTACTGCAAGCCGCGTGCCGTTGCAAAGCTTTGGCTGGTTGATATTTCGCAACACGATAATTGGCACGCCGATTTTCAATTGCAGTACGTGTGGTGGCATCCCTGGCAGATCGAGTGAATTCAAAAATTCTGTTGGATAATTAACCGCTTCATCTGCTTCCACAACAGTGTCGACGGACTTGTATGTGACTGCCTCGCTTTGAATGTTAGACTGAATAATATTGTTACGTTCGTAGACGTCTTTGTTCTTGGCCGCAAGAATAGCTCGTTCACTCAGCCAATCATGATTCTTATAATTGGTTCGAATATTGGGAAATACTTTTGAACCAATTCTTCTTTTGACGCCACTAAATTGCAGAAGTTATGAGGCAATGAAATTTGTCCTGAGGTCAGATCAAGCGGCACCTTTCCGTTCCCAATTTCCAGCAATTGACGTGAGAATATCTCAGCTGAACGATCATTTTGCAGCTGGACACGCATATTTGTAGTTAATTTTAACGTCTTTACGTGTCGCCACAAAGTAGAGTATTTCAGGGAAGCATTTATTCCATCCGCTGGTGTCGATCAAGGAATTACAGGTAATGTTTGCCTGAAATCTCCTGCAAGCAATATTAATGCGTTCCGAAATGGTCTGATGTTTCCACGCAAATCTTGCAATGATCAATCAAGAGCCTCAAGCGATTTTTTGTGCGCCATTGTGCATTCATCCCAAACAATAAGTTTGCATTTTTGCAATACTTTTCCCATGCTGGATGCTTTGGAAATGTTGCACGTGGGAGTTTCAATGAATTGCATGTTCAGTGGCAATTTCAAAGCGGAATGAGCAGTTCTTCCACCTGGTAGCAATGTCGCAGCTATTCCGGACGATGCAAGAGCTAAGGCTATGTCATTTTGGGATCGAATTGCTGCAAGAATCAATGTAATTAGGAACGTTTTACCAGTTCCTCCTGGCGCATCTAAAAACAAGATTTCTCCAACCCCGTTATTGACAGTTTGCATTATTTGATCATAAATGCCATTTTGCTCAAGCGTTAGCTTAGGAATATTTGATTGCACATACGACAAAAGATCACCCGTGTTTTAATTTTGTTCACGACGCAATTCTACATTGAACAAAGCACGCGTCATTTTGACATAATGTGAAGAAAGCAGTTAATGTTGTAGCCAGTGGATTCAGGGCTATTTGTTGCACATGTGTAGCTGTGAAATAAACGTGTTGTCCATTTTCTAGATGTACTGCTAAGTGAACAACAGCTGGACTTCGTTCATGTATGGGAAATGAAAGAATTCGCCATACAGCTTCATTGCTGCTTATGTATCTTCCAGCCTGACCAGCATGTGGTCAGCATCTGTCCACATGCTGGTCAGATGCATCTGTCCAACAGATGGCGCTGTTTTTCAAAAAAGCATGTTTTTACCTGTCACAGGTGTGACATCTATATAATATAGGTATATAAAAACACACGCGTATTCGAATGCAACGTTGTGTCAAAATTTCAAAGCAATCGGTGAAGAACTTTTGGAGATTTTAGATTAAAAAGAATGTTTTTACCTGTCACAGGTGTGGTGAGGAGGTTAGTGGGTATTGGCCCCCCTGCTAGGCCAGAATCTCCTGGCAGTTACCTTTCTTCAGAACTTGGAACTTCCATAGAAGGCCGCAATTCCGAGAAACATTGCTAGATGGCGCCAAATAGGAGAGAACATGGAAATAGGAGAGAAGGCAGAGGCAGTGGATTGGCCTACTGGTTGGTGATGTCACAATGACTTCTCTCCTATTTGCATAAGTGGGTTGGAGGAGGCCTCTGGGCTTTTATATACCCTATTTCTTCGATTCTAAGACACACTTTTGTCCCCATCTATAATATAGTTACATAAAAACACTCGTGTATTCGAATGCAACGTTGTGTCAAAATTTCAAAGCAATCGGTGAAGAACTTTCGGAGATTTTAGATTAGGAACAAACGAACATTTACATTTTTATTTATATAGATTACATTTATATACCGCCCCATAGCTGAAGCTCTCTGGGTGGTTTACAAAAGTTAAAAACTGTGAACATTAAAAAGAAATATACAAAATTTAAAAAATCATCAGAAAGATAAAAACAACAGTATAAAAACAACAGTATCCATCTAAAAACAACAGTTCTGGGGTCCGTTGAAAGACAAACTTAGCATTGTTAAATGCTGTTAAATGCCTTAGAGAAGAGAAAAGTCTTGACCTGGTGCCTGAAAGATAACAGTGTTGGCCCCAGGCGAGCCTCTTCGGGGAGATAATTCCACAGTCGGGGGGCCACCACCGAAAAGGCCCTCTCCCTTGCTGCCATCCTCTGAGCTTCCCTCAGAGTAGGCAATATGCTACTTCTAGTACCAGAAATAGTATGCCAATGTACACCAATTGCTGGAAAATATGAGCAGGATGGTGCTATCACACTCATGTTCTACTTGTGGTTTTCTCACAGGCAACTGTTTGGCTATTGTGTGAACAGAATGCTGGACGAGACAGAACCTTGGTCTGACCCAGCATGGCTCTTCTTATGCTCTTAGGAGGCATCACAAGTGCCAGCTAAACTCCTAGGCTCGGAGAGAGATGCTTGGATGCTTACCAGCCTTTGCACCCCAGTATTCAAACAATAAACACATAATAATGAAATATGGTTCATTATTACAATTAGGAGAAATCATTAACTGCTGAAGAGCTGCGTGGCACATTGTCTCAGCTCCAAGGCCTTCGCTAAAAGAGAGAGCAAGAGGCCCCACTCAGGCCTCTTGCAACAACTAAAATTTGCACATTCTCATAAAACTATCAATGTGCACAGACAGACAGACAGACAGACAGACAGACCAGCTCTTCTAGATCTTAATACATTGTATTGCTACTACAATCAACTATGCAGTCTCTGTCTTTCCTCCTGCATTTCACTAAAACACTTGAGGGCACTGCATAGGTGTAATGCACTACTCTGTGTGCCCCCGTTAAAATGAGAATAAAGGGAATAACAACACTGGACTATTTTGAGGAGTTGACATAACCCATACTACCTCAAACACACCATGACTGTAATACAGTAGTTGTTTATTATGGTCACAAGACGAGCAAAATCGAATAGCACTGTGAATACAATGATATAATTGCAGTTACAGTTGATTAAAAGTAAAATTTTAAAAAGTAAAATTGAATAATCATAGATAGATAGATAGATAGATAGATAGATAGATAGATAGATAGAATAATGTTGCTGTGTCATCTGAACCCAGCGGGGGGGTGTGTGAATTGTGTGTGGGTTAAAGAACCCTCAAATAATCTTAATGCAGGCCAAAGATTCTGCAACAGTTCTTTTATTTTCACATAATCCAGCCCTGCTGGGTTCAGATGACACAACAAGCCACAGTCACAGCTTGAATATTCAAAATGGCTATGGCCTGCTGTATGTTCAAGTGAACAGGCCTAGGGTGACCATATTTTGGAAACCAAAAAGGAGGACAACATGGCCGCCCCCAAGGGGGTGTGCCCACTAACATGTTTGGCCCCCAAGGGGACATGCCCAACAACATGCCCAGCCCCCAAGGGGGCGTGCCCACCCAAACATGGCCTTGGTCACATGTCTGATTTCACAGCACGCAATTAAGACAAACCTGTTCTACATAACATCTTAATGTTAAAATCACTGGAATAAAGAACAAGTGAGACATTCACGTATCTGAAATTAACTTCACTCTAACTTTTGTAGCTTTTGCTGTACTTTGAAGCTTTTGCTATACTCTGTGTAATACAGTCTCCCCTTACCTCAAATATCTTTTCTAACTGCAAATCCTCCACTGGAAGTCTGGGAACACATCCTCTGGGCGTTTTCCCCAGTAAATTGGGGCCCAGCCCCGGTTACCCCTGTTTTTCCAGAGGTCTCTGGGGTTTTCCAGGTCATCTGAAAACAGTCCTATTGTTTAGACTGTGTGGAATATTATATTATTTTTCACCACCATTTATTTTATCTCTTATATTTTTAGATTGCCCAATATCCAAGGTTCTATGAGATCAAGGGGATGTACAGAATTATTAATATTGAATATTTGTGTTCCTATTCCAATAGCTCAAAAAGATCACAACTGGACACATTCAGCTTCACCAGATAATTGTGGTACTGAGATACGTAGTGGCTAAAGCGTTGTACTGGGAGTCAGTTGATCCGGGTTCTAGTCTCCACTTGGCCATGGAAACCCACTGGGTGACTTTGGGTCAGTCACAGACTCTCAGCCCAACCTACCTCACAGGGCTGTTGTTGTGCGGATAAAAATGGAGAAGAGGAGGATTATGTACACCGCCTTGAGTCCCTTGGAGGAAAAAAGGCAGGATATAAATGCAATAATAAATAAAAGACATCTGAAAGAATATGTCTGGTGAAGGGATTGATTCATACACAGTCATGAATCTGTTTTTCTGGTATTTCCTGTTTCTAGATCTCATGAATCTAAGCACACACATCCTCAGAGCTCCAAGAGTATCAGCATTCACATTGGCTAATAACCTGGCTGGTAATCCTATGCTGTGTTCTTTCTTCACTTACGTTTGAAAGTCTGGACCAGAGTGTTTGCAGAGAGTAACTCCTGAGGCATTTCTACACCAGGGAAAATCCAGCAACTTTACCGCAACTTTCTTGCTTCCATTTTCATCCCACAATCATGACATGGCCCCTTACACACACTTCCCTTCTACCTCCCTGTTTCCATGTTTAAACAGGAATTCCACAGGTTCCATGTCTTCTGTTTCTTTTTATACCACATTTCCTCTTTTTATGGTGAAACGGAAAGGGGGTCTTTTTGTTACTACTTTTTTCTGTTTTCAATTAAACCACTGAAGGAATGTGAGAGGCACTGGAGGTCTGCAGCATCATGAAATCAACTAGGAAAATTCCAGGAGTGGCCAGTCATGAACGTGCTATAATTACCTCATTTAGAGGAGCCCTAGGGCTGCTGAATCTCAGGCCCATTGGCCAAATGAGGCCCACCAAATCCAGACATCCAGAGTTCCCAAGATAAAATAATAATAATAATAATAATAATAATAATAATAATAATAATAATAATTTGTTACCCACCTCTCCCTCTAGATTGAGGCAGGGTACAACACAAATACAAACACCCTAAAATACATATAACTAATTAAAACATTTAAAACTAATACATTATTAAAAGCAGCACATTATTAAAAAGGCATCTTAAGTAGGGCTGTGCTCCACTTCTCTTCGGGTCAGAGAAGCAGAAGCGGATCGGGGTGCTTCGCCTCCCCTTAAGGCGGAGGCAAAGAGGATCGGGGGCAGTGGAGCGTCGCAGAGCGGATCGAGATGAAGGCGGATTCTTCGCCTTGATCCAGAGCTCCCAAAAAAAGGTAAGGGGGCCTTACCTGGCATTGCTGCCGCCTGTACAGCAACGGCAGCAGAGCCAGGTAAAGGGGCAGGGGGGAGGGGGGTCTTACCTAGACTGTCATGGACCATCACCGGCTTCACTAGAGCCCATGGCTCAACCTGGAAGTGTAGGCCCCAAGCGGGACCTACAGTTCCGGGTTGATCCCCGGGCCCTAGCGAAGCTGGCAACGGGCTGCGACGGACCAGGTAAGTCGTGTGCGCAAGGAGGGGGTTACCTGCCCGTGCGGCGGTGGCAGCAGAGCCAGGTAAGGGGGCAGGGGGGAGGAGGGTCTTACCTGGTCCATTGCGGCCCATCACCATCTTCACTAGAGCCCGCGGCTAAACCCGGAAGACAGCTGCAGCCTGGTCTTCCTGTTTGAGTCCTCGGGATCAGTTGAAGCAGCCATCAGACCACAGATGGACACAGGTAAGGGGGGAGGAGGAAGGGGGGCCTTACCTGATGGCGGTGGCGCTGCAGAGCTCCGATTCAGATCCGGAGCTCCACAGCAAAGCAAAGCAGACCACTGGCGAATCGGCGCAGAAGGGACCTGATCCGGAAGTTGCGGATTGGGATCTGAAGCGGATCGGGGGGTCCGTGCACAGCCCCAACCTTAAGATGGCCATGTGTCCTTCCCTTGGTCCCACTGCTTTCCCCTGACTGTCACTGATTTGGTGAGTTTTTTGCAGAGTTTTTCCCCCATTCTAAAAGGTTGAAATTCCTCCCTTAGTTACTGGCAGCAAGGGCTTTAAGCCAAAAGATGCTGGTATTTGTTTGTATTTTTACCCCCACCATTTTTGCCTTTCGCCCCACCCATCTTGCTTTCAGTCCTGCCCAAGACTGAAATAGGGGCACTGAAAGCTTCTCCAAAATTGAATTTGGTGTTCAACCGGAAAGAGGGTTGATTGAACCCACCTACCCCTGTTACAGATATTGTGCAGCCATTGAAATACAGAACTGCACTCATAATCAAATCTTGGTTTGCCTAGAGATGTGAAGGCCTGGAAAAAACTGGAAAATTTGAGAGGAAAAACCGTTCCCCCCCAATTCCCCCCCCCAAAGCCTTTATTTGGGTTTCCCCCCCAAAAAAAATTGAAAAATTGGGGGGGGGGAATGAAGAAAAAATGGATTATGGGATGTTTTATTTTAGTATGACAAATAAAATGTTTAAAAGAAAGTGTTCAGATATTTACTTCTCCAAATGTACAGAATTAGATTATTCCAATTTCTGTGCACCGAGAACAAGCAAGTCCTAGGTTGCAAACTGAGTCTACAACTCTCAAATGCAAGAGCAAGATGCATTTCTGCCTCTAGGGGGCACTGCCAATGAAGCAGAGACTGAAACTGATAGTGATAGCTATAGCTCAGAATATGAGCCTGATTAAATTCCATGCATATTCATTGAATCTTGGTCGTCATCCCCTTTTCTTAGATCTTTTTATGGGAATGGGGGCTTGATGTCTGCTTGACACTGTGGAGGACTAGAGGAGACATAAATAATTTTCTTTGTTACTAATGTTGATGGTTTCCCCTGTTGTTGTTTTTCAATTATTATTTTCCTGCTCCTCATAAACTGGCAAAACCAAAGAGGTTCTTCACAGTTCAGATGTTCTTAACAGTTCAGGTGCTTGTAGATCTATTTGTTACCAAAAAGGTAAAAAAAAAAACCTTTAAAAAGTAAATTCAGTTTGTAGTAATTGTTTGAATACACTGTAGTTTTAATATACCAAATGTAATAATTTTATGCCAAACCAACTTAGACTTAATTACATTTTATGTTCCTAAAGTAACAAAGCGACTTTCAATCTGTAAAAAGTGCTAATATTGCATTATTTCAATTTTTCTGAAAATTTCTGTTTTTTTCTATGGCTTCAAAATTGCTGGAAATTTTACTTCTCTAGGTTTGCCACGAATAGTAGTCAGTAGGAGGCTTAAATTGCAATATGTGAAGGAGCCACCATTGACAGGGGCAGCTTCATTTTTCTGAGGTTTTTCTGCAAAATCCTGATTTCTGTCCAAAATCTCCAGTTGTTTACATGCTGCCTTTATTGTTACATTCTGCTTTTATGGCCTGACTATATGTGTGTGCTAGTCTGCTCCCCCTTCTCCCCCAGGCATATTGCTACTCAGACACGGGTCTGAACTGGACATTTGGCACTAATTGAGCAGCAGATAAAGAAGTAGGTAATCTGATACAACTAGGGAGTATTTTATTTATTATATTGTTCCCTAGTCTTTGTGTTGAAAATTGCTTTATTTTTCCTGATCAGCAACTGAGGAGGGGATCTACACTAGCATATGAAACGTTGTTTTTACAGTCATTGAATGTTTTGTTTTTGAATGATTTAAAATGTAGCAGTTTTTAAAACGTTTACTTACATTTCTCTTTCCATGGGAATGCATTCCTGTTGGCCACACTAAGAAAACAAATCCGTTTGTTCTTTTTACCCTGTCTGCCAATTTCCCCTCCCACATCCTCTGCTCTCCGAGACAATCCTCCACCAGCCAGCAACCTCCCCAAAAGTGAAACTGGAAGTGGCTGCAAAAAAGAGGCTTGAAAGAAAAAAAACGGCTCCAACTTCGGACGCGGAAGTTACATAAACATGCCCCCCCCCCAGGAATGCGATTGGCTAATTAAGAACTACAGGAAACCCATTTAATATGATGAAATCGGCCACATCATACCAAATAGAACAACTTATTTCAGAGAAGTTCAAAATAAAAACCGGAGAACAGACAACAATAAAACGTCACAAACTGAACGTCTTGTGGCGTAATACTACCAAACGTACACTTAAAAACGGTAAGACGCGTTCTGACTTGACTAGTGTAGATCCCCTCTGATTAGGCCTGACTGTTACTTATCTTGATTAGTTGTTTCAAGGAAGAATTTCTAGTGCTATCTAGTGGATTGATTGGTGGTTCTAATCTAAGAAAGAATTTCTAGTTCGGTTTAGCCCATTTTTTCCTTGGGCTTGGTTCTCTGCCATCATGCACACTGGAAAGCCAGGCCTTCCGTTGTTTTTCCCACCTCATCTATAGCATTTCTTTTAATTCACCCTGCTTCAAAATTCCACATATCTTTTCTCTATAGCTAAGTATGTAATCCTTTCCATGTATTAGTTTGCTATTTAAGCTGTGCTATTGGTAAAGTGGATTCACATTAAAGTGTGTACTAGGCACAGCTTTAGCTACCTTGATAGATACACAGCCCAATGGTTGTTGAGCTCAGAACAATGCTTAGGGCCAAACTGGATTCACACAATTAACAATTGCGTAACAGCTTTTAAAAAGTAAACACAAGCACAGAGAGCCCATTTTAGGTGTGGAAGCGGGGTGGCTTTAAACCTTTGCCCCTTGCAAAGGGTTAAATATGAATCCAAAGAAACACACACACCTTTTGCTTTGATGAAAGGAAAGCCCCCATTTGCGCCAATGGAAGTGTTTCTTCTAATGCCACTGTGGTTCTAGAGCCAGTGTGGTGTAGTGGCTAAGGTGTTGGACTGGGAGTCCAGAGATCCGGGTTCTAGTCCCCACTCGGCCATGGAAACCTACTGGGTGACTTTGGGCCAGTCACAGACTCTCAGCCCAACCCACCTCACAGGGTTGTTGTTGTGAGGATAACATGGAGAGGAGGAGGATTATGTATGCCGCCTTGGGTTCCTTGAAGGAAAAAAAAGGTGGGATATAAATGTAATAAATAAATAAATAAAGCAAATAGCAGAGGCGTGCATGTGGGTGGCTATGTCAGCAGACAGGGCAGGGGAAAATAATCTGATTTGGGGGCCACAGCAGGGGTTAAAGTCTTGCTTTGCCCCTCACCAGGGTCCTGGTCCAAATTGGGAGGTAAGTGAGTGTGAGTTGTTTGTTTGCTTTTTAAGCCATTCACATCATTGCTAATTGTGTGGACAGCATATTGTCTAGTTTGGCCCTCAGATTCAGCTGTAATGCATGCCGTGTTGTGAAGTCTGCTGCTCCCATAAACTGCACTGCAAACCAGCCTGTAATCTAGGGCCCAGATTTACACATTATAGTAGCAAAGGGAAAAGAAAGAAACCTCTCGTGCAAGCACTTGAGTCATTGCTGACTCCTAGAGGGACATGTGCTTTCGCTGACGTTTTCTTGGCAGACTTTGTAGTGGGGTGGTTTGCCATTGCCTTCCCCAGTCGCGGTTACCTTTCCCCCAGCTAGCTGGGTACTCATTTTACCGACCTCGGAAGGATGGAAGGCTGAGTCGACCTGAGCCAGCTGCCTGAGAACCAGTTTCACTGGGATCGAACTCAGGTCGTGGGGAGAGTTTCGGCTGCAGTAACTGCTGCTTACCATTCTGCTGTGTCTTTAAACACAGACCTGGCCCAATCCCATCTAAACAGGGATTTAAAGCACAAAGAGGGGGAAACTCACCAGCTGCTTTTACCCCCCCCCTTTCCTCATAGATAGTATATCCCCAATGGTCCTCTCCCCACTAGCAAAAGCAAGTAAAGGTGTATTTCTCATCCCACCTGCTACAGCAGAATATTGCTTCCTAATTCCAGTATAATAAGCCCCAAACATTGCTGAAGATATCTACAGTTCAGTCTCTCCACCTCATGCAGTGAGTAGAATTTTCTTGAGGTTTCTCTTGGGGTTGTGGGGGGCCAGACAGGAGGGGAGGATCCAGGTTAAATCATGAGTGGAGAAACAAAGCTAACTATAGGCTAGTATCCTTTTATTTGAAGTTCATGTGCCTCAGTAGTATCAATAAATTTATACACACACACACACACACTCACCATCCTTCCTCACATCCCATGATCCCTCATTAGTCGGTTTTGAGTGCTGCTGAAGGTGAAAGAGAAGGTAGCAACAACCAAGAGTAGCAAAATTAGCTTAACTAAAGGCTCAGTTGCGCTGTTGTGCCTATATGTGTTTTCCCCTTACTAGGGAGATTCAGAATCCGAGTTTTTCCAGCAGTTCTTGCACGTAGATGGTTCCTCTCTTGTGAGAAAGATGGGAGCTGACATGTCAGTACAATTCTTTGTCAGAAATATACATCTGCATGAAGAGGGTAGAGTTAAAAATTTAATCTGCAAAGCTATTTGGAGAGTGGATAGGCCTTGACAGGCCTCCCAAATGTATTAAAAGAACAAGAACAGCAGAGTTATGGGGGGTGGAAAAAGCTGTTGCAAGCAAACAGAATGAAACTAAGCTTTCTTGACAGAATCAGTTTGCCAAATGACTTTAAAATTGCACCATGTCTTGTAGGGTTCCCCCCACCACCACCCTTAAACAGACTTTAATTTAAATTATAAAGCCAAAGAAAGTTCCTTAAACTTCAGAGATCACCACTCTGCCCAGAGGAAAGAGAGAGAGAGAGAGAGAGAGAGAGAGAGCGCCAGACAGTAACAGTCAGGTCAGGGAATGGAGGGAACGTGTATTTGTGATAAAGGCTGAGATCTAGGAGAACTGGTTTAGGAGTTCATTCTCTTTCATACAATCGTAGACTTTTTTTGTCCCTGCATTTTTGTTTGGTTTTTAAAACGAACAATGAAAAGCCCTCTGTGTTACATCCATAGAATGGGTACAATAACCACAACTAAGCTATTTGGGTGTCTGTTTGTTGTTGTTGTTGTTGTTGTTGTTGTTGTGTTGTTTTACTCAATTTAGGTATGCTCTTCCATGCAGCAATTTAATAAGCTTGCTGTATGTCCTTATTCTTCATTATAATGCATCAACATCAGTTGAAAGCCCCATCCAGTAGGGGCAGGGGTGCAGAACCCCCTTGGCCTGAGGACCGGATTCCATTTCAGAGGAAGCTCTCGGAGTCCGCATTCCAGTAATGGGCACAGCTGAAGGCAACTGACAGTAACTAAGCCTTGGGAGACCTATTTCAACCTTTTAGAATAAGGAAGAAACTACAGAAAAGCAATGAAGCCACCAAACAATAGGTCACTGGGGAAATGGGGCATGACCTTCCTGGTAACTCTGGCCGTAGCTAGACCTAAGGTTTAAACCAGGATCGTCCTGGGGTCAAACCTGTTCTTCTAAGTGCCACACAGGGCATCCAGCGCTCAGGCAGGGACGGACCCGGGGTGATCCTGGGATAAACCTTAGGTCTAGCTACGGCCTCTGAAGGGCCAGATTTGGCCCTCGAGCACAAGGTTCTGCACCCCTTCATTGCCAAAACTTGAAAATGCTGAATCCAGGGAGAAGGACCTAAGAGGAGTCATGTACTGGATCCCAGTCAGTACATTCTGGCAGGAGCAGAATACAAAGGGCCTGTTCAGAGAACACGCTAAGCCCTGGTTAGGCCGCCAACCCTTTTGCAGCTAATGATTAGTGAGCGTGCTTAAACCGTGGTTATATAGCCACCATGGTCAGGAATGGTTCACATGACACACTAAACCATAATGACCCTGTTCAGATGACATGGTAAGCCACAGTGGTTAAGCATTTTGAGCTAAACATTACAGCTTAGAGTGTCATATGAACCATTCCTAACCATAGCCAGTCCAGTCAAAGCGCTGGTATTGACATTCAAAGCCCTAAATGGTTTGGGGCCAGGTTATTTGAAGGAACGCCTCCTCCTATATGTACCTGCCTGGACCTTAAGATCATCTACAGGGGTCCTTCTCCGTGAGCCCCTGCCAAAGGAAGTGAGGCAGGTGGCTACTAGGAGGAGGGCTTTCTCCGCTGTGGCACCCCGGTTGTGGAATGAGCTCCCCAGAGAGGTCCGCCTGGCGCCTACACTGTACTCCTTTTATCGCCAGCTGAAGACCTTTTTATTCTCTCAGTATTTTAACACTTAATTTTAACTTAAATCTAAATTTTACTGTTCTAACTCTGTATTTTAATCTTATATCAATTTTGCTGCATGGTTTTATCCTGGTTGTGCTTTTGATACTGTATTTTGTATTTGTGTTTTTAACCTGTTGGTTGTTTTATTATGGTTTTAATTTTTGTGAACCGCCCAGAGAGCTTCGGCTAATGGGTGGTATAAAAATGTAATAAATAAATAAATAGTGGCTACTTAACCATGGTTTAAATAGGCTCACTAACCATTTGCTACAAAAGAGCTAGCAGCTTAACCATGGCTTAGCATGTTGTCTGAACAGTCCCATTGTTTCGCTCAAAATCCTTAACCATGCCTAAGCATGTCATCTGAACAGGGTCAAAGTGTTTGCCCTTCTGGCTGGTGGAAACAGACTGTGTTTGGGTTCTAGTGCAGGATAAAGGAGCTGTACATGGAAGCAATGTTCTAGCCACAAGTCGGGGCTGCAACTAGCTAGAAAAATAAGAACAACAGCCCAATCTGTTCCTGTGCCTTTAACGGGGGCTGCAGATAACAGGAGGTGAAGAGCTAATAATAATCACCTTAAAATTGCTGCACCTAAAACTGCAACATCCCATATGCCAAAGGATCCAAGTTGGACAGATGTCTGCCAACACCACCTTCTGAAACCACTCCTCCAAGAGGTACCGGTGCTACCGCAATATTGTGCCTCCTAAGTTCAACTCAGCAAGGATCTCAGTAGGATACCGTGGTTGATGGTATAGGATCCCAACTATATCACACTCCCTCAACCCTGACAACACTCATTTTCAGCCCTTGTGCTTTTCTGCTGATGCTATAGTTATGTTGAAACATTACACCAGCACAAACATGGTACAGTGTCAACAGAGATGTATGATACAGGCATGTCTTTGGGATTCAGCAGATCATGTAGACTAATTTACACCAAGCAGGATATTGCACTATGAAAGCAGTATATGGTATGTGTCATTGGGCCCCAACGGTTGTCAGTGCACTTCAACACTGCTTTAAAGTGGGGCTCCTGCTTCTTATATACTGCTTTCATACCGCTTTCATAGTGCTGTATCCTACTTGGTGTAGATTAGGCCTTGCTCGCAATCTTATCCTCAATCCAGCGGGTGTAAATCAGCAGTAAGAATGCACTATTAGGCCGTTGCTAGACGAGGCGTTAGCGCAGTGTGAGGCCCAGTTTCCCTCCTGTGCATCCAGATGACGCACAGGGGAATCTGGGGTCAGGCCGCGCTAAAACCTCCCTTAAGCCGGGATAAGCAAATTCGCTTATGGCCCGGTTTTTCCACAGCCCCGGCCGCAAAAAGCAGGGTCCGTGGCTTTTTGCGGCTGCATGCTTACTCGCGAGTAGCCAGGAGAAGCCACGGACTGGGCACAGTGCTCATAGGAGCGCTGTGCCCATCGGGCCGGGGGGGATCTGGGGGAGAGATACGGGCCGCGGGGGAAGGCCGGACCCGGCAGGAGAGAGGGGGGGAGAAGGCATGGGGCATGGGGCAAGGAACGGGGGACAAGGCATCGGGCATCGGGCATGGGGCAAGGGAAGAAGGCTGGGCATCTGCCATCGGGAATGGGGGGAGGGAAGAAGGCCGGGCATCGGCCATCAGGAATGGGGGGAGGGAAGAAGGCCAGGCATCGGCCATCAGGAATGGGGGGAGGGAAGAAGGCCAGGCATCGGGCATCAGGAATGGGGGGAGGGAAGAAGGCCGGGCATCGGCCATCAGGCATGGGGCAAGGGAAGAAGGCTGGGCATCGGCCATCGGGAATGGGGGGAGGGAAGAAGGCCGGGCATCGGGCATCAGGAATGGGGGGAGGGAAGAAGGCCGGGCATTGGCCATCGGGCATGGGGGGAGGATGGGTGAGTGAGGGGGAGGGGGTCATTGGGCATTGGGGGGAATCAGGGGCAGGGGGAGCGGGAGGGGGCTTTATTTTTTTTAAAAAAAGCACTTACCTTCTCCGGCGGCTCTCCGGCGCACATGGCCCCTTTAACTGAAAAAAAAATGTCGGACGCGATGGGGCTTCCCCTTGCCCCTTTGCGTTTTATGTCTAGAAGCCGGCAACGGCACGCGCTAACTCTAGCGCGCCATCGCCCCTCCTCCCTGCCGGCTTATCCGGCAGGTCTAGCAAGGTCCTTAGTTTCTCATTATTTCAATCCCATGGCTGGCTGGAGAATCCTGGGAGCTGTTGGGCTTTTTCCTGCCTATACAAGCAAAGGATTGTGCCCTTAATTACGCAAGGCGTCCCACCAATGTCAGCAGATTTTCCATCCTCGCGATAGCACCATTGGCTCCTGTTCATTGACCAGCCAGTGTAATCGGGTTTGACAGCTTGTTACGCCCACAACTGTGGTCGTAGCCCTCATGCTGACCAAGAACATGCCTTGTGCATATGCTTGAGATGCAGTCACATCTAGGCCAGCAGGTTTGTTGAGAGCTCTTTAGGGTCTGAGTCTTTTGCAGCTGCGGACTCCAGCAATAACCACGAAAGGTTCATACTGTAATATGCACCACAGTAAATCTTTTAACGTTTGGAAGCAAAACAATCTTTTCCCTCTCTAGAGATGGTAAAACATCCCCCAAACATTCCTCTACATGCACACTCTCACTTTCTATTATCTGTCCCATTAGAAGATCCATGCGTATCATAATTTAGGATTGTGTACTCCAGTTCTGGGTAAACCACACATGCCAATATCGAATGGGCAACCTCATATTGGCCTCGGTTTATCTCCAAGTGCCAAAGGCAACGACCATGCAAAAGTCAAAGCAAGAACTTTGGGACCACAGACTACCCAAGCTATAAATAAACTGACCTGACTTGCATAGCTATCAGCTTGGCTCTGTACATCCACACACTGTATGCTTTCTTTTTATTTTTAAAATGATGCTGAATGCATATAGCCTACATTTAAAGGAGAGTAACACTGAGACCGCCTTCGATTTAACACAATAGTAATAAACTAAAGGAAGTAGAAGTAGATTTAGGATATTATTGCAAAAGTTTACAATACGCATGCCTGTCGTTAGTATCACTGCAATGATACGTATAGTATGTGTAATATATGTGGAGGAATATAGCTCTGATCACATGACCTTCTGGATCAGTGTACAGGGAGGAGCAGGAAGGTGCTCCTGGTCCCACCCCTACGTGCCCAGGTTGTATGTTTCTTGGCTCTACCTGCTCTGTTACAGACCGTTGAATAGCCAGGACAAAGTCTAGGGCCATAGCTAGACCTAAGGTTTATCCCTGGATCATCCAGGGGTCAAACCTGTTCATCTAGGTGACACACAGGGGATCCAGTGCTCAGGCAGGGGTGAACCCTGGATGATCACAGGATAAACCTTAGGTCTAGCTGTGGCCTAGGTGCATACATTGCACGTTTGTCACATGAAACCAGCACATCTGCTTTGCAGGGTTGAGCTGTGCTCTAGGGGGCGCCCTCCTCTGTTGGTGGGCCCTGGTGGAGTTACTTGGTGGCGGGCAACAGCAGTGCTCCAAGCAGGGGACAGGGCACCATTTGGAGAACCTGTTGGAGGTCTAAAATGTGCAGAACCTCTTTTAGCATGAGAGACGAATCCCATTTCGGAAAAGCTCTTGGGGCTGCATTCAAGTGGTGGGTAGGCTGAAGGCAAAGAGGGCAGGGTGGAAGGCAAAAGGGGTGGGGCCAAAAATACAACAAACCAACCAACCCCAAACCACCAGCGTCTTTTAGCTTCAAGCTCTCTCCGCCAGTAGCTAAAGCCCTAGGCATTTCAGCCTTTTAGAATGGGGAGCAAACACTGCACAGCAGCCAGGAAACTACCAAGCAGTCATGGTTGGGGGAAAGGGGACGGCTGGGGAAGGGGAAGGGCTGGATTTGGGCCATGCTTCATCAGGGGGAGTGTGGCTAATTAAAATAGCAGTTATACTCCATCACATAGTCCTGCTTGGAACTCTGGGCAAGAAAAAGTAAATGGAAGAAGGCCCTAGCAGCTGCCCAAGGATGACGCCAGCCCCGGCCTTGCTGCATATAGCTAACCAGTGTTTCAGACCCCGCAGTGATTACATTAATTTAATGTAGATCTACACGATAGCCACCTTTTCTGAATTTCTAAAGAAGTTAGGCAGTTTCTGTCTGTGGGGCTGTGCATGATGCAGGGGCAGACACCAGGACTTGGCAAGGTCCATAGTTGCCAAGGTGGTTCCCGTCCCATCCCCCCTGCAGTGTGAGTGGTTGCATTTTTTGTGCTATGTCAATGTTTTATTTTTCAAGGACCATCGATATAATATGAATAAAAGCCTACAGTATCACAATAAAATAACAGTAAGTTCACACAATCAGTGTGAGCAGCGTGCTTCTCATCTCCCAAGCATTCCTCCCAGCATGAGGCATTTGCTGGAGGTGAAGAGCAGGGCTGATTTGCCCGTTAGCAGTTTCACACGTCTCAGTAATCAAGTAATAGCTGCAATTATCACAAAATAAACACTAGAAAACTAACTCTCAGGGTCAGTAAGAAGGGTAAACTTTGCATTGCTGCTTCCCCCAACGCAGATGTTAGCTGATAAGCTGGTCAAAATACAGTATAATTATTGGAGAAGGAAATCTTTGGTCAACACTGAAAGAAAGACAAAAGATCAAACATTTAGTAATTCTATTTTGTGTCGGGCTTGACAAAGAAAGAGGATTTTGGAAGTTGCCTGGGGAATTTTGCAGGAGGGAGTGGGGGTGTCAGAGCCACGGGACTGCTTCAGGTGAGGATGCCCAACCTAGGAAGAAAATGTGTGTGTGTGTGTGTGCGTGTGTGTAGGGGGGTGGGTTGTTTCCCACGAGGCTCACTGTATGCAGTGGATCACCCCTCCAGACTGCTGCTTTTGGGAGCAAGAAGGACAAGAGCCAGGCCCGTTCCATCCAGCCATGAACAACTTTAGCCTGATTTGGGCCAGAGATTTGTGCACGTTCTTTTCTGCATGAAAAGACACATGAAGCTCGGAAGTCTGTGTTTCTTTGATCAGTCAGTAAAGGCTATTAACTTGCTGTTTATGTGAACAATCACTTATGAATTCTGCTAGATCACTAAACCCTTGCCACAGAGTCTCAGAAAACAAACAAAAAATGTTCTTAGTTTATCTTCCATCGGGAAAAACAGATACGATGTTTTGGGGCAGAGTAACGTCTTAAAAATTTTTCCGGTCTTCATTCCACGGCCAATGCTCATTAGTGGAGGTGAGATTGTGGACATTTTTGAAGCTGTTTTTTATGTTACCCCTATTTTCAAACTTTTGATATATCTATTGGAACTGTGTAACCTCAATTAGGGATTTATATCATATTATGTTATGTTTTCCAGTTTGCGATTTTCTGAAGAAGCTGTCTTACTGCAAAACAGGAGTAAAACCACATCCCTGTAGTTTACCACTGTTTTTACCTTGCTATTTCCAGTTTCCAAAACTTCGTTCTGTTACATGCATTTTCTAATTGTTACTTCGTAGTCTCCTACTTTCAGTGTTCAGTGTGTGATTCACCTTGTTTCAACCATTATCTTTTACTATGAATTGTTATCAGTGCAGTTTATAGCATAATATATTGTGTTGGTTTGTTTACCCTGTTTTTCCTGTTGCCCTGTTCCCCACCTCCACACTCTGTTTTTTGAGCATGGAGAGGTAGCTGGCGCAGTTCTCTCTACACTGGCTATGAGGGGGTGGCAGTGGGGAGCAGGTTTCTTGGTTCCGAGGAACCAGGAAACTGAACTATCCGATGCCCCTGTCTGGAGGGGCATTGGATTGCTCCCTACAGCCAGTACTACAGTAAGTCCCACAATTCCCAGCAGGAGAGCCAATGTGGTGCAGTGGCTAATAGAGGTGTGCTCCGCTCCGATTAGAATCGGAGAATCAGAAGCAAATTGGCCTGCTCCACCTTGCCCAGGGGCGGAGTAGAAGCGGACCGCGGACCCTTAGAAGCACGGCGAAGAGAAGAGCCCATAGGCGGAGCGCTTCTCTTTTCGCCGCGCGATCTGATCGCCATTTTGGAACATTTCACCCATAGGATTGCATTGCGGAAAAGAATAGGGGATAACTGTGTTGTTTTTAAAGCTATCTTTCTGAAACTTCTTGTGCTTAGAGAGTCATGGCTGGGGGTCATTTTGAGCCTACTCTCATCTCTCTGCGTGGTGTTGTTTGCTTGCTAGAATTTTTGGAAAAATCGGGTAAAAAAACCGGGAGAGGTACCTTTTTGAAGTGCTGAGAGGAAGAGTCATGATCACATGATCCCAAAGTTGGAGGAGGGGATAGGCAAAACAGGATACTAGTAACTTGGGATACTGGGAAACTTCTCTTTCTTAGTCTGAACAGACTTTTCCCAGTGTTTTTTAAAACAGTAGCCCCACCAAATGCACAAACACAACCTGAAATCATATACTAAGCAAATAAATAACAGATAGGGAACACAGCACTGCTACCCACCCTAACCTTGGTGAATAGATGTGGTGCAAGGGGATGAGGTCCTCTAGGGCATGTGGACGTGCCCAGTGCACACACTCTCCCACCCTTGGAGGGTCATCAGAGCCCTCCAAAGAGTAACCCGTGGAGAGACTGAACACTGAAGCTAATGCCTGTCATGATTTGAAGTGTAAGTTTGCTTCTTAGACAGGGACAGTCAAAATTGGCACAATTCCCTCTCCCCCTGGGCACGTCCACTTCCCTCTTACTGGTAAAAGACAGACATAGCCTTTTAAAAAAAATTCTTCCTGTTGTTTATTCAGCAACACTGCTGCTTTTAATTCCACCCCTCCTTTGTTTATTTATTTATTTATTCCATTTTATATTTACACCCCATAGCCCAAGCTCTCCTGGCTTTTCCTCTTTAGTGAAGTCAGGCAGGCTTTCATTGTGGTTCAACCCCTTATTGTTGTTGTTATTATTATTGCTATTAATATTAATTAGTACTGCTATTATTAACATTATTATTTTGTTGTTGTTTAATAATGGCTGTGATCACAGTGCAGTCAATCAACTCTGAAGCAAGGATCACAAAGCTTTACTCTTTTCCTCCTAGCCTCCTAGTTAGTTATGGGATGCAAAAGAAAAGGCATCTCTCTGTGCTGCTCCCACCTCACAGGGATGGTTTGCATTACTGGCTTTGAAACTATCCTTGGCTCACTTCCTTATGCCCCCAGAAATGTCTGCTGCCTGCCTACCTTCCCTCCCTCCTCCCCTGCCCGCCTTGCAGGGATGGTTTGTGTGTGTCTTGCTTTGACTCAGGGGATAAGTCCTCCCTGCGCTCACTTAGACGTTTGGAAGTTCCAAATCAATTTTTCAAGTGTGGAAGAAGATTCATATAGGTTTATCTCTACTCCCCAATTCATGGCATGTTGGGATTTCCTTTGAAATGGCCCCATTGAGCTGTCTGCAGCTTTAAATTCCTGAGATACTGGGGTGTCCGATTTTCATAAATTCCCCAAAAATCAGGGGATGATGGGATTGGCTTGAGTCTTGGCATGCATGTGTATCCATGGATAATCTATCATGGTGCCGGGTTTGAGGTTTCTAACGTGAAAATTGACGGAGATATCGAAAGGGGTGTGAATTGGGGTTATGGGTGGTGCGTTAGAGGTTTAAGCCCCACCAAAAATCAGGGGATGATGGGATTTGCTTGAAACTTGGCATGAATGTGGATCTAGATGGCATCTGTGAGGGTGCCCACTTCCAATTTTTTTATCTGTCAAAACGTTGGAGAACAGTCCATGTCTGAAAATGGGGTGTCCGATTTTCATAAATTCCCCCAAAATCAGGGGATGATGGGATTGGCTTGAGTCTTGGCATGCGCGTGTATACGTCCGTGAGGTGTCATGGTGCCCAACTTGAGGTTTCTAACTTTAACAGAAAAAAGTTGTAGACATTTTTGGATTTCAATGCAAGCCTATGGGGGGGAAAAGCGGAGCTCCGATCCGGATCCGGAGCTCCGCAGCGGAGCGGAGCGGACTATAGGCGGAGCAGGGCGGAGCGAAGCGGCCCAATCTGCAAATTGCGGATCTGAAAGAGAAGCGGATCGGGGGGTCCTTGCACACCGCTAGTGGCTAAGGTGTTGGACTTCGAGTCCAGAGATCCGGGTTCTAGTCCCCACTTGGCCACGGAAACCCACTGGGTGACTTAAGGCCAGTCACAGACTCGCAGCCCAACCTACCTCACAGGGTTGTCATTGTGAGGATAACATGGAGAGGAGGAGGATTATGTACTTTGCCTTGGGTTCCTTGGAGGAAAAAATAATATTATTTATTACATTATAAATGTAATAAATAATAATAATAATAATAATAATAATAATAATAATAATAATAATAATAATAATTCCTTGGCCAACATGGCTGGCAGGGGAATGCTGGGGTTTGTAGGACTTACTTCTGTCTCAACATCCCTAAGGTGCCACAAGATTCTTTGTTGCTTTTATTAGACACGCTAGCTAAACGGAACCTCCATGTTTAGAGGTACTGTATCACTGACTATGGGCTGTTGTAGTCTCTGAGCACAAATGGGTGAAATGATACCAACATACTCTGCTTTTGAGAATCTTGGATGACCATTGTAGGAATCACAGTGTTGGACTGGGTGGACTCTTGGTCTGATCCAGCACGTCAATTCTTTATGTTAATTCCCCTTCTCAAATATTGGCCACTAGTCCATTACTGGATAGGCATTGGGACAAGTATGAAAAACAAACTTCAAAGTGATCTTGATAGGCTGGAGTGCTGGGCTGAAAACAACAGAATGAAATTTAATAGGGATAAATGCCAAGTTCTACACCTAGGAAATAGAAACCAAAGCCACAGTTACAAGATGGGGGATACTTGGCTCAGCAATACTACAAACGAGAAGGATCTTGGAATTGTTGTAGATCACAAGCTGAATATGAGCCAACAGTGTGATATGGCTGCAAGAAAGGCAAATGCTGTTTTGGGCTGCATTAATAGAAGTATAGCTTCCAAATCACGTGAGGTACTGGTTCCTCTCTATTCGGCCCTGGTTAGGCCTTATCTAGAGTATTGCGTCCAGTTCTGGGCTCCACACTTCAAGAAGGACACAGACAAGCTGGAGCGTGTTCAGAGGAGGGTAACCAGGATGATCAGGGGTCTGGAAACAAAGCCCTATGAGGAGAGACTGAAAGAACTGGGCATGCTTAGCTTGGAGAAGAGAAGATTGAGGGGAGACATGAGAGCACTCTTCAAATACTTTAAAGGTTGTCACACAGAGGAGGGCCAGGATCTCTTCTCGATCCTCCCAGAGTGCAGGACACGGAATAATGGGCTGAAGTTACAGGAAGCCAGATTCCAGCTGGACATCAGGAAAACCTTCCTGACTGTTAGAGCAGTACGTCAATGGAATCAGTTACCTAGGGAGGTTTTGGGCTCTCCCACCCTAGAGGCCTTCAAGAGGCAGCTGGACAAGCATCTGTCAGGGATGCTTTAGGGTGGATTCCTGCATTGAGCCGGGGGTTGGACTCGATGGCCTTGTAGGCCCCTTCAAACTCTGCTATTCTATGATTCTATGATTCTATGAATGGTAATGTGCAATACAAACAAACAGTTTGCCATGTTTAGAGCAGTAGCCTTCCAGCATGTGTTACAGATTTTTCCCCTTGTGTTGACTTCTTGCCTCTGTATTGTAAATAGCAAAACTGCACCTACATTGACAAATTTCAGGTAAATATTTCGATACTTCCAGCATATTTTATGTGATAAAATTCTTGCTGGTTTTTTTTTTTAAAATGTGCTAACACTTCCTCAATAAAGACATTTCAGCCTAAGGCTCTGCTCTAGATATATTCTAACTCAAAGCTTATGCATCTTTTCTGCAGCTAATCTTCTTGCCTGGTAGGAAGAATCTGTTTGTCACACAGTGTTTTGCTTTAGGAACATTGGAAGGTATGTGAAGAGGTCCTGGAACCAACCTTCATGTGGTGATAGACTTGCAAGAATTGTCTTTCTGTTGAGGTCTTCCTTACACAATATGGGATGTGACCCTCTCTGACTTCAGGATTCTCCTGACGCAACCATTTCAGTGGAGTATTATTTAGACAGGAAAACATTATATGGTGATGCTTGGGGATGGCTGCTTCTCAAAGAAGGAGCTGCTGTGTGCCGTACCACAAGGCATTATCCTATCCCCAATGCTGTTTAACATCTACATGAAACCGCTGGGAGAGATCATCTGGAGGCATGGGGTGGGGTGCTATCAGTAGGCTGATGACACCCAAATATACTTCTCTATGCCTTTGACAACAGTGTCAGCTAAGGATAGTGTGTCTCCTCTGAATGAATGCTTGGAGGCGGTAATGGGCTGGATGAGGAAAAACAATCTGAAGCTGAATCCAAACAAGACAGAGGTGCTTACTGTCAAAGGCCCCAACCTGGGTTTGGAGGTGCGTCAACCAGTTCTGGATGGGGTTACACACACCCCTGAAAGACTCTGTTCGCAGTTTGGGGGTGCTTCTGGATCTGTCGCTCCAAATGACAGCTCAGATAGATGTGACAGCCACAAGTGCCTGCTATCAGCTTCGGCTGATGTGCCAACTGCACCCCTTCCTAAAGTTGGAAGACCTAAATATGGTAGTACACGCGCTGGTAACTTCGAGGCTACCTTTGTGCCTGGTCCGGAAACTTCAACTAAGGCAAAATGTAGCAGCCAGGTTGGTCACCAATACATCTAGGGGTGACCATATTATTACATTAGCTTTAAAATCACTACACTGGCTGCCAATTAGTTTCCGAGCAAAGATAAAGTTTTGGTTATTACTTTTAAAGCCTTACATGGTTTGGGTCCAGGTTACCTGCAGGATTGCCTTTTCCTGTACAATCTGCCCCCCACACTCAGGTCCTCTTGGAAGAATTTACTTCAGTCAGCCAAAACTAGGCTGACAACCATTACCCAGAGGACCTTTTCTTCTGCTGCTCCCAGACTGTGGAATGGCCTGCCGGAGGAGCCTCATCAACTTAACAGTCTTTCTGAATTTAAAAAAGCTATAACCACTGACCTCTTCCAGCAGGCCTACCCAGTCAAATTTTAGGAAGTCTGGCTGTTATTTTAACAATGTGTTGGTTTTATTGCTTTATTTATTTATTTATTTATTTATTTATTTATTTATTTATTACATTTCTGTACCGCCCAATAGCTGGAGCTCTCTGGGCGGTTCACAAAAATTAAAACCATTCAAAGTATAAAACAACAGTATAAAACCATAATATAAAATACAATATAAAAGCTCAACCAGATAAAAACAGCAGGAATGCAAAATTACAAATGTAAAACACCAAGTTAACATTTATTTATAGACTGTTAAAATGCTGGGAGAATAAAAAGGTCTTCACCTGGCGTCTAAAGGCATATAATGTAGGTGCCAAGCGAACCTCCTTAGGGAGCTCATTCCACAGCCGGGGTGCCACAGCAGAGAAGGCCCTCCTCCTGGTAGCCACCTGCCTCACTTCCTTTGGCAGGGGTTCATGGAGAAGGACCCCTGAGGATGACCTCAGGTACATACAGGAGGAGGCGTTCCTTCAGATAGCCTGGCCCCAAGCCATTTAGGGCTTTAAATGTTAATACCATTACTTTGAATCAGGCCCGGACATTAGGGTGACCAACTGTCAGGATTTCCCTGGATTTGTCCTGGTTTTTGTTCTTTCCATGGTGTCAGGGGGGATTTTCTATAATTTTCAATAATGTCCTGGAATGACACACCTTCCCCTTTAAGGCTGCCATTAGCATGGCAGGAGGGAATGACATGCTTTCTTGAGGCACATAATTCCCCCACCCCGAGCTCCAATTGAGGTCTTAAAGGGGAAAGTGGGTCATTCGTGGACATTATAGAAAAGGCCCCAATTGGAGTGGATGGTGGTGGTACAGAATGAAATCCTTTCCCCTCCTCCACTCCAATCGGGTTCTTTAAGGTGGAGGGGGAATAATGTACTTTCTGCAGGACTCAGAAAGCTGCTTCCCCACACACACACTAGGTGTCCTCTTTTTTGGTTTCCCAAATATGGTCACCCTACCGGCAGACCTGGACTGGCAGCCAATGAAGCTGGAAAAGGACTGGCGTGATGTTGTCTCGTTGGCCAGTCCCTGTTAGTAACCGTGCTGCCCTGTTTTGTACCAGTTGAAGTTTTTATATGTTTTAATCAGTTTTATGCATTTTATAATATTTTTGTATTCTATGTTGTACCCTGCCTCAATCCAGAGGGAGAGGTGGGTAAGAAATTATTATTATTATTATTATTATTATTATCATTATCATCATCATCATCATCATCATCATCATCATCATCATCATTATATCAGGTGGGGGGTTTTAGTCAGCCACAATGATGCCCAATGGATGCAAATTGCTCCGAGAAATACGAAACCGCTGTACAGAATGGCTGAGTTCCTTGCCCAAGCTTCAGAAACACAATTCACTAGATGGCAACATGGTGGCGGCTGTGCTAGGAGTAATCAAGGACCACTGATAACTTGCCAGGGCATCATTCTCTCCCTCTGAGGCAGGCAAGCAGTGAAAGAGTGGCCCATGCGAAAGAAGAAGAAGGCCTTCTTAAGGCCCTGGCTGCACCACTATTGGGGAGGGAGGTGATTTTGGACTCTGATTCTGAAAGTTAGGGAAGAAACTAGCCAAAGTGCTTCAGCAAATGATGTGGCTCAATGGGAGAAACAGCCCTAAGAGTCTGGATACTGAGCCATCCAAGTTCTGGAAATGCAAATTGGGACTGATGGCCAGCTCTCTACAAGGCAGCCATTTCCCATCTCTCCTGCCCACCTGCACTTGTCTCTCTGAAAGATTGGGCAGAATACCTAACCTGAAACCAAGCTGCTTTTCCACACCTAAAGTGGAGATGTTGTCTTTCTTCAGCAGGAATCACAGGAGGGGGATCATGGGTCAGCAGGTGCAGCTTCAGGTACCTCCTTTCTTGTTGCAATGAATGCAGAGAGTGGCAGCAGAAGACCCAGCGACAGAGGAAAGAGAGGAGGGGGGATGATGACCTGTGGTGATTGAGAAAATCGTATGTACCTGCCCAGACCCTAAGGTCATCCTCAGGGGTCCTTCTCCGCGAGCCCCTGCCAAAGGAAGTGAGGCAGGTGGCTACCAGGAGGAGGGCCTTCTCTGCTGTGGCACCCCAGCTGTGGAATGAGCTCCCTAAGGAGGTTCGCTTGGCACCTACATTATATGCTTTTAGACGCCAGGTGAAGAGCTTTTTATTCTCCCAGCATTTTAATAGTCTATAAATAAATTTTAACTTAGTGTTTTAAATTTGTAATTTTGCATTGTTGCTGTTTTTATCTGGTTGAGCTTTTATATTGTATTTTATATTATGGTTTTATACTGTTGTTTTATACTTTGAATGGTTTTAATTTTTGTGAACCGCCCAGAGAGCTCCAGCTATTGGGCGGTATAGAAATGTAATAAATAAATAAATAAATAAATAATAAATACAGTCACTTTTGAAAAAAGGATACGTAAAAGTACAAAATTAAAGTTTATGTTTTTCCTTTTAAATGTTTTAATTAAAATTAGAAAAATAAGTAATGCTTTTTAAAAAATCATCAGAACCAAACATAGCTTTCCTTAGCATAAATAAAACTCACAAGGAGAACAAATGTCCTGTGCAGCCTGTTAGGTTCTAGAAGCCGAGTCACCCATGGCTTGGATGTGCTAGCATCCTTAAATGCCGACATCAGGCCAGGTACTGGCTAGTAGCTACAGCTTTCCCTCTTCTTCTCTTAAAGGCTGATCTGTTGTCAAAGGAAAACCAAAAAGTCAGGCCTGTTCAATTGAATGGCCTGCCTATAGTTCAGGATGTTAGTCTAATGAGTTCAAATATGCACCTTTGCAACCCAGTGGGTCAGGGGTAAAGCAGGAGCAATGTAAAGGACTCAATTGAAACAAATCCATTAGTGTATTGATACACAATGGCAAAAATAATACAATCTTCATTCAGCAAATAGTATTTTTGTCTTGAAGACAGACATAGTAAGATGAGTAATTTTTTATATTAAAATGGTCAGAGAAAGTCATAAGAAAGCAATCAACAAAACAATATAAATGGTTTAAGAATGGCATAGGAATGGTATTCAAATGTCATTAACAAAGCAAGCGAAGCAATTTGAATAGTAATCCTAGGCCTACATCTCCCTCCAGCCCATAAGTTCACTATCAGACTATTCCACTATGATAGGGAAAATTCATATCTACCAGTCTAGTGTAATAAACAATAGTGTGGTGGATTATGGAGTTTCCATCTCCATCAGAGCCACTCAGTGCAGTGAGGCAAAAGTTCTAATTGTCTCCAGTAAAAGCCATACCAGAGGGAGTGGAAATGGAAAATATCCCAAAGTATCCCAGAGAAGAAAGAAGTAGCAGCAGTAGTGGAAGCCATTGTATGTGCCTAGAACATATTTTTATGTTGATCACAGACAGGAGATTTCCAACACACCTTGTATGCATGAGGCATATCTAAGGGGAACTAGGACCCAGCTTTTCTGCAAATCTTTGCACAGGACAGTTGGACACATAACTCGTCAGCACATATTTCCTGCACATTCTTCCAAACATTGCAATAATGTTCTCTGACTCCATGTTCCCTTTGGCTTTCCTCCAAGTGCCACTACCAAGGGAGGATCGGGAAATGGCAGCAAGGGAGAGGGCCTTTATAGTGGTGGCCTCCAATTATGGAATGATCCCCGCCTGGCACCAACACTGAGCCCCGCCTGGCACAAACACCGTCATCTTTTCAGTGACAGGTTAAGACTCCCAGGTATTTAATGGCATATGCTTGGGCATTCATGCCAGCTAAAACAGAACTAGTATTTTATTGAAATTATTTTTAGCTGTTGAATTGTGATATATATATCAGCCCATCTAGAGAAATCACACTGCCATGGGTGGGACTGGGTTGGAGAGGCCAGGGAATAATGGAGATACTGGTCTCTCCTTTCCCCTCCTTGCCCACCAGAATGCCCCCTTTTCACCTTCCTGAAGCTGCTTTTTGCAGCCTTGGGAAGGCTCTGGATGCAAGGCAGAGGGGGAGGGATTGGATCTGAGAGTCCCCTTTCCTAGGCCATCAGCATGTTTACAGCTTTAGGAGGGGAGATCAGAACAGTCTCCCCCCAGGGGCAATAAGATTGTTCTCTAAATGAATTAAAGAATCATAGAATCATAGAATAGCAGAGTTGGAAGGGGCGTACAAGGCCATCGAGTCCAATCCCCTGCTCAATGCAGGAATCCGCCCTAAAGCATCCCTGATAGATGGCTGTCCAGCTGCCTCTTGAATGCCTCTAGTGTGGAGAGCCCACAACCACTCTAGGTAACTGATTCCATTGTTGTACTGCTCTAACAGTCAGGAAGTTTTTCCTGCTGTCCAGCTGGAATCTGGCTTCCTGTAACTTGAGCCCGTTATTCCGTGTCCTGCACTCTGGGAGGATCGAGAAGAGATCCTGGCCCTCCTCTGTGTGACAACCTTTTAAGTATTTGAAGAGTGCTATCATGTCTCCCCTCAATCTTCTCTTCTCCAGGCTAAACATGCCCAGTTCTTTCAGTCTCTCTTCATAGGGCTTTGTTTCCAGACCCCTGATCATCCTGGTTGCCCAGGATCTACACTACCAGAACCAGGATCTACACTACTGCTTTAAAACAGTTTATAACAGTTTTGACAACTGTTTGGGCTCATGACACACTCCATATACAGTTTTCAAAACATTTTCAAAATGTTTTATCCTGCTTGGTGTATATCTAGCCCTGCTTTGTGATAAATTGCCATAGAAAAAATGTCAAATACACTAGTACAGAGGAATCACCGAACCATAAGGCTGAACATGACAACACCAGTGTAATATAGTAGTTTTTTAAAATTTACTTCTACATGAAGATATTTGAATTGATTCTACAACCATCAAAAAATAATAATCTAAATATGGTTTCTCTTCCAACTTTAATCAGACATAGATGCGAGGCAAATACCACCCTTTTCACGGAGAGTAGTCAAGGACAATATGAAAGGCAAGAAGAAGTTCTTACTTGTGCTATAAAGTACCACCCACTTGGTCATAGATATTCTTCCCTACATTGCCTTTAACACGCATGAACACTGAGATTATATATGGAACTTTGTTGTCCTGGATTTAGAATCTCCACTGATTTCTATGTACACAAATTGCTAATTACTTCCTGCCTAAAGCCAAGACCAGCCTTTTTAAATCTTTCATAATGCACTTAACTAGAACACATTCACTCATACCCAGCAATGTGCTTATGAAAATGTACCCACTACCTATTCAGCAATTTTTTTCTTGATTTGCTGTGTTCAGCCTCCCAAGTCTGTCTAACAATATTAAAACTATGTGCAATGATTTGATTTCAGCTGCTTAAGCCCCTGATAAAAAAGTTGTTCATTTAAGACCTTAAACACAGATCTTGTCTTGAAAGAGAAAACAAAACCATACCATACCAACATATTTTGGGTTGACTCCTGAAATTATTCAGTTTTGGCAAAATCTGTTGCAGAAAAGCTGCAAATAGTCTTTTGACTTCAATATTACCCGGAGGTGGGGGAAATGGTTGTTATCTTATCATCCAGGGTTGTTTCCACAATGCTCATTCTAAAGTACCACCTTTATTAATTTTGTTATACTTTTATCTCTGTCCAGGAAACCTTATTTCATAGTAAGTTTAATAGCCTTTAACAGAGCAATTCTGTGGTCCCATGGAGAGCATCTCAGTGCTCCAACCTCAGAAGAGGGAGTCAGAGATCCGACCTCAGGCCCTTTACAGCTGCAGTTGTGTGCAATATTAGATCTATGAAAATATAGAGCCCACATCTTCCATAAAAATGGTGGCTCACATGGAGGACAAGCTGGAGGATGTTCAGAAGAGGGCAACGAGGATGACCAGGGGTCTGGAAACAAAGCCCTATGAGGAGAGACTGAAAAAACTGGGTGTGCTTAGTCTGGAGAAGAGAAGATTGAGTGGAGACATGATAGCACTCTTCAAATACTTAAAAGGTTGTCACGCAGAGGAGGGCCAGGATCTCTTCTTGATCCTCCCAGAGCGCAGGACACGGAATAACGGGCTCAAGTTACAGGAAGCCAGATTCCAGCTGGACATCAGGAAAAACTTCCTGACTGTTAGAGCAGTGCGACAATGGAACCAATTGCCTAGGGAGGTCGTGGGCTCTACTACACTAGAGGCATTCAAGAGGCAGCTGGACAACCATCTGTCAGGGCTTCCTGCAATGAGCAGGGGGTTGAACTCAATGGCCTTATAGGCCCCTTCCAACTACTATTCTATGAGGAGCAGATGGCTGCCTATGCCAGATGGAGGTGAGTCCATTCATTCCTGTCAGGGTCTCTGAATCATCTGGATCAATCTGAAGTGATCCAAAGCACTTTGGATCGATCCAAGCCACTTCAGACTGCTATGGACCAATCCACATCCGTTTCAAATTTGGACCGCTTTCGTTCAGGATTCACATGTGGAACGGAAGTGGTGCACAGACCTACCTGAAACCCTATGCTTTGCCTGCATTTGTATATGCAAGAATACTTGTCAGTAAAGTTGTTTTCTTTCCTTCACTAAAGAAAGGTGTGGAGTTCTATTTTTAGCCTTTTGTGTGCAAATGGGATCGGTAAACACTCATTCTGTTCTGCCTTTTCTTTTTCTCTGCTAACTGCCTTTTTAACAGGAGGCAGCAATACTAAACAATGGCCCCATTCAGAAGACACCTTAAACCATGGCTCTAACCATGGTGTTTAAGCCAGAAAGCTGGGTCGTGTTCAGAAGACACCTTAAACCATGGCTCTAACCACGGTGTTTAAGCCAGAAACATTGACAAAGGCGCTAGGTGAGGTTTAAATAAATGGATAACTGCAAATGTAGAATGACCACGAGAAATGCTAAACAATGATAGCAGTAAGATGGATTTTAACAATTCCTCTTCCTTAGTGCTCCAGCTTTTCACGTGATGCCTTGCTGCAGTGTAAAATATTGCACGAGGAAATGAGATACAGACATCCTCTGGGCTCGAATCCTCTATGCACACACCACAAATATTGTTAATATAATGAAGAGTGTTATTTCGACTCAGCACTGGCGTTCTTTGCAAGCATTTTTTTCCTTTGGCGAGTCGGTCCAGCAGATCATCATTATTGTATGCATGACATGCCAATCTGATCAATAGACTACTCAAGCATGTGCTGCCGGTTTTGCCCAGCCCCGCCATTTGCAACCTAATTAGCAGCTGCTCAGAGATGGGAAACAGGTGCAGATCCAGGCACAGGCCAGGGAAGTCTGCCCGTAATTAACAAGGAAAAAAGGGTCAGATATTGGGAGGAATATCAAATCTTAGTCCGCTGGGGATGCCAGGCCGGCCTCCAAGGCATAGTCACCTGAGATCTTAGGCATGCTAATGTAAATTATGCAAGCTTTCAAACAACATGGCTGCATAATCAGCTGGCAGAGAGGCAATGACTGGTGTTTTCTCCAGCTTAGTCTGAGAGCGGAAAACGAAACAGTTTTCAATATTCGCACTGTGTTGCGTGTTTGCTTGGCAAATGCTGACATCCTGCAGTTGGGTGATACAGATTACGAGTGGAGGGAGCAGGGGAGAAATTAGCAATTAACTTTTTTTCTCCTTCCCAAAGAACAGATTATCTTTAATAACAAGTGCCTCACAGTGGGGCTTTCCCAATGCTAAAGAGTCATTATCTTCATATTCATTTTTTCACTATAACTGTCCTGATAATTAGCTGTTATTATAATGTTTTGCAAGTTGATAGCTGGGGCCACAATCCGCTGGGAACCTTTCCTGTGCACACCTCACAAGGCGGCATGTGAATCTTGCAAGGAGCCTCTGCAAGATAAATTTTGCAGGGGGTCCTTGATCATAAACCATCTGTGCTTGTGCTTGGCCCTGACAGAAAATAAAAAATAAAAACGGGAAAGTATTTGTATACGATCCAGGGAGTAGTTTGCTCCTGCTTGTTTATCAAGGAGTTATGAAAAGCAAGGGCTGCTGTGCATCACCACATCTCCTCAGAGCAACTTTGAATATGGCGAGGAAGCAATAGAATTGGGCCTATTGCTGTGAGGAATGAACAGTACCTGTCACGTCTCTTTCTCTCACTGCTGATGGTACTGATGATGTCCTGCTCAATGGGGAAGGAAAAGGCTCTCTCATTTGAGGGATCTATGACATCATGCTGTAGAGAGATCCCTTCAAGGGATCTACAATGCCATGTGCCTCCAGGGATCAGTGTCATAGAATACTGTTTATGTAAATGGTGGTGCGGGGTGCTTTGTGAACACCCGAGGCTAAGACTTCTGCTATTTTGCTTTAGCCACTGTCACTACCTCTGGCCAGGTGTTGTTGACTAGGGATCCAGGTTTCTGCTGATGGAAATGGATTTCTCCACCCTCTCCTTCCCACAGCAGTCCCTCTAGCCCTCTGGAAATGCTGTGGAGAGTCAGGTGACCCTGCTGAATGGGGTGAGCTTTGGTGTGGGGTGGAGGGGTGATCCCTCAAAATTGGGCAGAGGGTCCTTCTGTGAGCAGAACCTTCCTCTTATGGAAGGCAGACTTGGATCCAACCTTAGAACTGCCACTTTTCATTTTCATAAATCCTGGCATGACAGATCCACAGGAGCCACTGAACATGTGCAGAGTGACTTTTCTCAGAGCAGAACAAAAGGTGTGTTTTTCTTCTTCTTCAGAAAATAAAGGAATGAAAGGCGCTCAGGGCAAAGTGAAAATTGCCTCTCCTTTTGTCAGAAAGCAACATAAAAACACAATAGCAGTGATATGACAGAATGCCTTCAAACATACACAGAGTTTCCCACTTACAAAATGTAGCATCTTTTTAAAAGTATCTTTTAAAAATGTAGTGTCCAAATGTCTTGAAGTGCATCCTGACTGCTTCCTTCCTTTCCATGAAAGGTACCACCTTTTAGAAATAACTCAAATAATTTTATTATACAGGAAGTAGGGAACCAAGAACAATAATGAATAGTAATGCACTTTTCTTGGCTCTTCTGGTCTCCTTTTCTGGCAGCTGACTAAGAGGATGAAATACTGGCCCAGCTAGTAATGTCCTGGCCGGGTGGCAACTCTGGCTTTGACTCATAATTTTCGACATGTAGCTAATCCAGCAAATTATTCCTAGGCCATTTGCACCATCTGCTGTGCTAAGTGTTGGCTGATGGGTGTGTGGCAAGGCACCTGCTGACAGCAAAGTCAAACTCCTGTCATGATAGAGACAGAGAGATGGGGGCTGGCAAAGGCACAGGGAGACTTTGGAAGACTTTACCACGTGAAGAAGCAAAATTCTAAGTAGCTTTCCAGTGTAACAATCTGGTGCACAATCAGTTCACAATGGATGAATGGCAGCGTATCTTTTTCTGACCTCCATCCCCAGGTCTTAATTTTTCATTCTAACGTGTTGCCAGCCAGCCAACAAAGCTTTGTTTTCCTTCTTATACTATGGATGGTAAAGAATCTTGGAGCACACAAGATCAACCAAGGGGGCTAAATTAGAGCCTTCATCCCATGTACCCTTTTATTGTGGTTCTCCCTCGAATTATCCCACTTTGTTAATATAGTGCTTATATACTATATGAAAGCTTGAAAACTTACACCTGTGCGCTTTTATGAACCAACAACTCCTCTTATGTAGCACATTGCTTTGATCCCATTGAGAAGCACATCCCCACCCTCCAGATCTCCTTTGTACCTCCCCCTACAGTTTATTGGTTGTTTGAAGTGGGACCACTCCCCTCCCATTCATTTTGTCAGACAACAGGATCTTGCACTGGGGTTTGCTCCTCTTGTTACTGAACTCCGTGCCCTCCACTTCCTCCCTGTCCTTCTGAATGTAGGTGTGTAATAGGAGATGAGAGAGAGAGAGAGAGAGAGAGAGAGAGAAGCAAAAGGAGCAAGATAGGGAAGCCACCCCACCCCCTTTCCCCCCATGGGCACTAGCCCATATATTATTTGCATTGAAAGCATTCATCCACCCACACCGACCTCCCTCTGCCCCGTCCATTTTCAGCACTAAAGCTCAGTTCCGGGATATGGGGAGTGGCCCCATCAGTTATCCCCTCCCTTTCTTTTGATTTTTAACTCCTGTCCATGAGCCTTCTTTTCAGAATGGGGGGGTCTGTGGGTGCCTGGCTTTGCGGTCCATTGTTGGCAACTTGGTGCTGTTGAAAGATAGATATCAGCCACTTCTGTTTCCCTGCCAGCGGGGAGCAGGGGACTTTGCATCTGGTGTGGAGGAAGCAGGAGGAGGGGAAGAAGAAGGTGCCAGGGCTTTAGGACCCAGCAGAAGCCCTTCCAACCACTTGCAGGTTGTGATCTTCGCAAATGGGGAGAAAAGAAAGAGCAGTTGAAATCAATGGGATTTTCTTTAGAGCAAGGGAACCAACACATGATCAAAGGAATGAATGAGCACAAATGTGTTCCTGCACTCCTAAGTTCCATCGCTCCTTCGAACTAGTGGAATATAAGCTCCAAAGGTAGGGCTGTGCACCACCACCCCAAACTGGTTTGGGGCCCGGTCCGGAACTTTCGGATTGGGCCCAAACTGGTTTGGTACTGGATCTGGATCTGGAGCGAGATCCAAAGGGCCGGATCGAGATTTGGCCCCCATTTTGCCCCCCTTCCCCACTTAATTGCCTCCATGGCAGACAGTGGAGGCCGGTAAGTGGGGAAGGGGGGATAGAATGGGGGCCGAATAGGTACCCCTACCCCCTTACCTGGCTTCACCGTCTGCCATGGCATGGACTGTGGCAGCGGCGGGTGGCAGAGCCACGTAAGCCCCCCTCCCCCCACTTACCTGGTACCACCACCAGTGCTACATGGACAGCGCCGCTGCCAGGTAAGCCCCCTCCCCCCCACTTACCTGCATCCATAGCGGTCTGGGCAGCGGCTTCAATCACGGCCTGTTTCTGCCTTGAGGCCACAGTTAAAGCTGCCACCTGGACCTCTACGGAGGCAGGTAAGCCACCTCCCCCCTGCCCCCTTACCTGGCTATGCTGGCATCGCCGTATGGACTGCAGTGGTGGTGGAGCCAGGTAAGCCCCCTCCCCCTATTTACCTGTGTCCATCATGGTCCAGGCGGTGGCTTCAACTGAGTCTCAGGCCAATCGCCAATCGGCAGCTAATTGGCAACATGCATAGCCAATAGAACCAGGTCTTTTTCATCCTCAGCCACAGAAAGGAAGAGGTGAGTTTGGGCTAAATGTGATGCAGGCACTTCCAGAGCACTGAGGTGCACAAGCGGGGGAGCATAAAGAAATCCTTGATAAGAAAAAAAATCTGGTGAAAAATATGAAGCTCTTTTATGGTACCCAAAATACAGTCAGCACAAGAATTAATGTAAACAGGTCTGGATTTTTGAATGGCCACAGAAGATAGCTTTATGATGTATCATAAACCTTAAATCCAGCTGTAGGGTTTCATGTCCAAAAGAGACAAAGGTAATTTGTCCAAACCTGCATCTCATAAAATAATACTCGAGCATCTGGGATGATTCTGTCATATCAGTGTCCCACTATGCAATCTGCTATATTGCCTTATTTTTGTAATAGCAGAGTTTGCCTTAGGGTGTTCTCTTAATTAATCATGTCCAAATATTAACTGACATCAGTTCTTGGGTGTGAGTAGAACTTCCCCCAGGGCACGTCTTCTTTGGAACGAGGAAGCATTTCCACGCTGAAAGCCAACTGGTTGAAATGCCCGGATAGATGTCACTATTGCGTACAAGAGACAAACACCGTGTGGCCATTGAGAGCAGGGAGGCAGAATTGCTCCTGGGAACCTCTTGAATAGAAAATTGAGTGTTGTCTGTTTTGATGGCAATCGGTTCAAAAGATGGCTAAGAGAAAAATTTGGCACATGCTGTTCTCAGCAATAACAGTGTAAAACTAAAATAGTTCAACAGCCAACTTCCATGCACCACCTTGAGAGGGTTCTTCTCTTAAAGAAAGCCTAAAGTCATTTTAAATATATTAAATAAATAAATACCTTCTTCCCCACCACCACTAAGGCTTTCACAGCATACTTTGCAATTCAGGGAATAATGGTTTTATCCTTAACATAACTCAGAATGAAGAGAAGAATTTGCTAAGAGTCATCTGGGAAGCCTATGCCAACCCACCCCCCTTTTCTCTCTAGACTTCTTATAAATAGACTTCAATCTTTCACAGAAACCATAATATTGTATAACCTAAATTGTAAGTTGAGTCCAAGAAGTTAATGAATAGGGAACTGTAGTCTCTCCCACACAAAACCATGGACTTTCCTCCCAAAACTGCGCCTTTTAAAAAATCAATGACTTTTTCCTTCGCTCCAAGGTCACCACCTTCTTTGCTCCATCTGTCAGTGTTATCTTGTGTTGCTTCAGACTGGTAGGTTGTGGGAAGTGTGGGAAGGCCGGGCGTTGTGGTTAAGACACCCTCTATGTGTATCTTTTGTTGTATTTATGTGACATTTACAATGGTTGTTCTGTTATTATGGTTTCATTACAGTGAAGAATATCTTGCATCAAATCCAAATGCTTATGCTGTCCTTATATCTACGTGGGTATTATTTGTTATTACTATACCAAATAATATTGCAAAGGTCATATAGGATTCCATCATGTGAACATTGTCCAACATTGTATGTACAAGGGGTGTGCATGGACCCCCTGATCCGCTTCTCTTCCAGATTTACAACTTCCGGGTTGGGTCCACTCCGCCTATGGTCGACTCCGCTTCGCTGCGAAGCTCCGGATCCGGATCGGAGCTCCGCTTCCCCCCATAGACTTGCATTGAAATCCAAAAAAGCCTACAACATTTTTTCTGTTAATGTTAGAAACCTCAAACTCGGCACCATGATAGCTTATCCATGTATACACTTTCATGCCAAGCCTCAAGCAAATCCAAGCATCCACTGATTTTCAGGGAATTTTTGAAAATCAGACACCCCATTTTCAGAAATGGGATTTACTCCGACATTTTGACAGATAAAAACTTTGAAGCAGGCACCCTCACAGATGCCATCTAGATCCACATTCATCGCAAGTTTCAAGCAAATCCCATCATCCCCTGATTTTTTTTTGGGGGGGGTTAACCTTTTAACTCACCCCAAATCAAGTCCCATGCTAGAACTCCGTCAATTTTCACATTAGAAATGTCAAATTAGGCACCATAACACCTGATCCATGTATACACATGCATGCCAAGCCTCAAGCAAATCCAAGCCTCCCCTAATTTTGGGGGGATTTTTGAAAACTGGACACCCTATTTTCAGAAATGGGATTTACTCCGACATTTTGACAGATAAAAACTTTGAAGCGGGCACCCTCACAGATGCCATCTAGATCCACATTCATGGCAAGTTTCAAGCAAATCCCATCATCCCCTGATTTTTTTTTGGGGGGGTTAACCTTTTAACTCACCCCAAATCAAGTCCCATGCTAGAACTCCGTCAATTTTCACATTAGAAATGTCAAATTAGGCACCATGACACCTGATCCATGTATACACATGCATGCCAAGCCTCAAGCAAATCCAAGCCTCCCCTGATTTTGGGGGGATTTTTTAAAATTGGACACCCCAGTATCTCAGGGATTTTTAAAGCTGCAGACAGCTCAATGGGCTTTATTCATGGCCATTTCAAAGGAAATCCCAACATGCCATGAATTGGGGAGTAAATAAACCTAAATATGAATCTTCTTCCACACTTGAAAAATTTATTTGGAATTTCAAAAAGTCTAAGTGAGCGCAGGAAGGACTTATCCCCTGAGTCAAAGCAAGACACACACAAACCATCCCTGCAAGGCAGGCACAGAGGAGGAGGACAGGCAGCACTGGGAGCAAGCATGCCGGAGGCTTGTGGGCACGAACCACAAAGCCCATCATGTAGTACAGCTCCCAGGCACTAGGCGGGCAGAGAGGCAGGCAGAGATGCCATAATCTATGGGGGAGTCAGTCCCGGCAGATGCCCCACCACAATAGCACCCAGGCGGAGGAGGGAAGGCAGGCAGGCAGCAGACATTTCTGGGGGCACAACGAAGTGAGCCAAGGATTGTTTCAAAGCCAGTAATGCAAACCATCCCTGCAAGGTGGGCACAGAGGAGGAGGACAGGCAGCACTGGGAGCAAGCATGCTGGAGGCTTGTGGGGTTGAACCACAAAGCCCATCATGTAGTACAGCTCCCAGGCAACCAGGCAACTGATTCCATTGTTGTACTGCTCTAACAGTTAGGAAGTTTTTTCTGATGTCCAGCCGGAATCTGGCTTTCTGTAACTTGAGCCCATTAGTCCATGTCCTGCACTCTGGGAGGATCGAGAAGAGATCCTGGCCCTCCTCTGTGTGACAACCTTTTAAGTATTTGAAGAGTGCTATCATGTCTCCCCTCAATCTTCTCTTCTCCAGGCTAAACATGCCCAGTTCTTTCAGTCTCTCTTCATAGGGCTTTGTTTCCAGACCCCTGATCATCCTGGTTGCCCTCCTCTGATCACACTCCAGCTTGTCTGCGTCCTTCTTGAAGTGTGGAGCCCAGAACTGGACGCAATACTCTAGATGAGGCCTAACCAGGGCCGAATAGAGAGGAACCAGTACCTCACGTGATTTGGAAGCTATACTTCTATTAATGCAGCCCAAAATAGCATTGTGGTGCTTTGTATAAATACATTGTTGTTTATTCGTTCAGTCGCTTCCGAGTCTTTGTGACTTCATGGACCAGCCCACGCCAGAGCTCTCTGTCGGCCGTTGCCACCCCTAGCTCCCCCAAGGTCAAGTCCTTCACCTCTAGAATATCATCCATCCATCTTGCCCTTGGTCGACCCCTCTTCCTTTTGCCTTCCACTTTCCTTAGCATATTTATTTATTTATTTATTTATTTATTTATTTATTTATTTATTTATTACATTTTTATACTGCCCAATAGCCGAAGCTCTCTGGGTGGTTCAATATTGTTTATTTACATTTAGCAAAAAAGGGGGCGAGGAGCCAACTTCCCCTCCGACTCATTTGTTTTCAGGCGCTGGGAGGGGAAAGAACTAAAACTCGCAATTGTGCTCCTTTCCGTGTGTATTGGCCTGGAGAAGCGTAATTGGGGATTATCAGATAATGAGGTGCCAAAGCGACCTCGTATAGACATGGCCTGAGGGTGGGGGGGAGTGTGAGGTTACTGGGAATTGTGTTTTGGGAATCAGTGAGGACTGGTGGAGAGAAAAGTCAAGGATCCTTCTTTGGCTTGGATGCCAGGGTTTTAAAAGCTCATCTCTCCTTGAAGCAGACCTTTAAGGAGCCCTGAAATTTGTTTCCTAGAACTTGGGAGCATTTTATTGGCACCCTGAAGTACACAGATACTGGATTGGCTCCAGATTTATGTGCATACAACAGGGCTGGCAGAAGTGGACTTCCTTGTCATCTCCTCCCCATGGCAGCCTCACCCCCAGGTTGGGGGACCCTGCTGAATGGGGTAAGTTCTGTTGTGTGCATGGGAGGGGGGTTGATGGGGAAATTGCAGGTGCAAACAGCCAATTAGCTGTGGGGGGAAGGGGGAAACACAAGAGGCAAAGAGCAATGTGACTGGCTCACTGCAGTTGTGCACTGCACACATGTTGGAGCTTCGGGATGTATGGATTTTGTTAAATCCATTCTGTCTGTGTTTGGTGGGTTGTCAGGCCTCTTTTGTTCCATCATCCACTCATTAATAGAAGTTCTTTTTTTTTTTAGGTATGTACAAGTATTTCATTCCTGTTTGCAAGTGTGCATCTGCGTTAATGTGCGCTTGTGCAAATGTGCATTAGTGGAAATCCCCACCCCCCCAAAGTACAAACTTGGCCTGCAAGTTCATGGAATCTATTCGACTCAGAAAAGGCCAGTGTGCTGTGCAATCCATTGCCGATTTCTCCAACATCTCTGTTGGAGCTAAAGGGGAAATGAACGCACTGGTGAGAAAGAGCAGCATGGAGCTGTGCTGGGAGATGATTTTGCAGCAGTGAGTGGAGTAGAAAACTCTCAGTGATGCGAAGAAGATCCATTCCAGCCCAAGGACCAAGTGAGCCTGTGGGTATTTGCCTACCTTGTGACTTGGTGAATGAGACCTTGGTTGGATGATCTACAGGGGGTTGAGGAAGCCAGACCCAGAAAGGTTTCCAGCCAACTGTTGTTGCTTCATGAGGGTGGGAAGACACCTCCCAAGCCTAGGAATGGCTCCCAAGTGGACTTGGTAGTGGTGCCTGGAGCCAAATTGGCTCCTCACTGAAAAATAGTGAAGACTGCTGGAATAGATCTGTTGAATGAAGCTACTGCCTTTGGTGTTTTGGTCTCATAAAAGTCTTCACTGGAGAAGCCAGACAGTGCAATTCTAGGCCATTTCATAGCTTCATAGTTTATGACGCCAAGACACAGACATTTCAGCTCCTCATTTGATGGGCTGTCAATCTTCAGGCATTGCTTGGGGATATAAGGGCATAGTTGGGCTTTGTACTTTGTTGGGTCATCCTTCTGCTGTCTGTGGGAGCTCCAGTCATGCCTTAACTATCTCTCTGGGTTTCAAATCTCCTCTCTGGCTTCTGCACCCTACCATTGCTATAGGACTGACTTTTGCTCCAAATTTCCTCAGGTTTCTTCTCAGCCTGGCTGGAACAGGACAGGGCAATTCTTTGACACAAGTTAGAGAAACAGATGATTTAGCCTGTAATGGACCACTTTGGGCTTAGCTTATGTTACTGTCTAAAGTAACATTTGTACTGATACAACCACATAAATTAAAGTAATCATACTATTAAGGCTGAAACCCTACAAACTATTATGTTTGCCTATATTACCTTGGAATCAAAGGGCCCTATGCATAAGGTCCAAAATCAACAGTGCCCAGAGAAAGCAAAGAATGCAATAAAGAAAAGTGTTTAGACATCATATTTAATAAATTTTGAGCCCAAAATGTCTGAGGGTGTATAACTTCTCCTAGTTTGGGTTCTATGGGGCTTAATTAGAACAAACTTGCAGAGAATATATCAAAACATATCTTTAGTAAACATTCAAACACAGAAATATGCCACAATCTGTCCTTCTTTGTGCAGCAACATCAACAACAAAACATGGATCTTTTGCTTGCAGCTCAATCCCATGTGGTGCGCCGAGTACTCCGGAAGTCCCTTTTTGTAAACTTTTTCAACTTTTATTTCACAGGGCAATCCCCAAGGAGTAACAAAGCAGTTCAGAGTATTAGCCCTGCAATAATATATTTAGTACAAATATCAATACCTATATATATATATATATATATATATATATATATATATATATATATATGATTCCCCACCCCCTTGAAATGCTACTGTACACAATTAACATTTCAATTTCCCTCATACAAAGTGATAAGGGCTTCTAATTAAACAGAATTCTCGGAACTTTCAACTTTCAGCAGAACTGGTTCTCTTTCCGTCTGCTGTTTCTTCTCTAGCCCTCTCTCTGAGTGAAAGCCCCGCCCAAGGGACTAAACCATCTACTCCAAAGGAGTTACAGGTGCGCCAAGTATTAAAGCACTTGTATGTGGCCAAGTTTATTATTTATTTATTTATTACATTTATATACCGCCCCATAGCTGAAGCTCTCTGGGCGGTTTACAACAGTTAAAAATAGTAAACATTAAAAAGTATACAAAATTTAAAAAACCATCAGAAACATAAAAACAATAGTATAAAAACAACAGTATCCAATGGCATTTTTGCTGTTTGTAAAGCACTTGTACAACTGCAAGAAAGTGATGGGTGATGAAATAAATGTATGTTATTATCATCATCATCAATAACCTCTCCCTGTATATACTCACCTGAACCTTAAAATCTTATGAGGGGGCTCTCCTCTGCACCCCACCAATGGGAGTTGTACATTATGTGGAGAAATGAGTGAGGGCCTTTTCACCTGTGGCACCTTTCCCTCAGAGGACTAGCTGGAGCTGACATTGATTTTACTAAGTTAAATCTTGGCTGTTTACCCAAGCTTTAGGTCTCATTGACTGAACAGATTGATTTATTTGCTTGGGCTATTAGTGTTGATTTTACAATAATGATGATTATAGTGGATTGTGGATTATTGTTGCTTTATAGTCTTTTGATTAATTGTTCTATTGATTGATTGGATTCCGTCTTGAAATTAATTGATATAGGGTAGGATAGGAATATTTAAATTGATTCATTAATAAATTAATGAATAAAAATCCTACCTTCCTACTCACAAGCTGTAGGAAATTCACAATGTCTGAAAAGTCTCTTAAACGTATGCTAAAAGCCAAACACCTGTTTAACGCTTCCTTTAATTAGAGATTCAGAAGTTTGTCAATCCATTCCAGACAATTAGTTTGTGAAAAGCAATGTTCACTATTATTTGTAAGAGGAAAACATAATGGACTGATGAATTCCAGTTCTAACCCCACCCCACCCCCGGTGATCATTTCAATGGAAATAGTAGTATACCCGTTGGAATCTTGCTCCTTCCACCCAAGCCCTGACAGATCAGATCATTTTGGGTCTGTGTCATTTTCATGTATGTTCATTCAAAAGTCTGTTCCATCCTGTTTCTGCAGTAATCTGCATTGTTGTTGTTTTTAAAATGGCATGGAAATTCATACACATTTTATATGGATTTTTAAATGCTTTTGGTACATTTTTAAGTTGAAAACTGCATTGCAAAATTGGAAGAAGTGAGGATTTGGAAGGACAGATGTGTTCTGATCCACAAATTAGTTCAGGAGGTGCAAAACCAAATTAGTTAGTTCACTTCCAAATGCAGACTGAACAAAATCTAGAGCATCTCTTGCAGTATCCCAGAATTCTCCCTTGCATTTTTGGATGCTTCCCCTTGCTGTCTAAACTGTTGTATTGTTTTGCGAGTGCTGTTAACAGCTGTCACATCCCACAAAGGAATTGGCTTTATTTCCCATTCTGGGTGAAGTAGTTTTTATAGTTGATATACTTCTGGCATGGTTCACAGGGGGATTGCAAGACTTCATTAGCTCATATTTTAATGTTTACATGAAAGACACCATGGAAGTGGCAAAGCATTATTATTTTTTTAGTGTTATTTACTTTTTACCAGCAGCATGATTGCCCTGTTTCCAAAAATGAATCCATCAAAAAATTATCATCACGGCCAATATATATATATATATATATATATATATATATATATATATATATATAATTAATTGCCCTTTGTGACGAACCCCCTCTTCAAAGGACCTTAGAAGAAAACACATGCATACCTAAGCTGTGAGGCTGTTTATTTCTATTCACACCCTGTCTGGATCTTTTTAAAGTGGTGAAACAAAATAATTTATTAGCTTGGATTTATTTGCAAGGAAGTTTTCCATTGCCCTTTATATTATTGTTATATCTCAAGACAATGTTTCTTTACTTATGAGCAGATGTTTGAAATCCTCCAGGAGGTTTTTTTATATATATAAGACTATGGAAATGAACTTGGCATGGGTACTGGTCTCCCAGGTGGAGAGGGTGCACACAAGCCTCCTTAGAAGTCTCAGATCAAGGCTAGTCGGGAAGAGCAACAGAGCCCAGCCACCAAAAGCTCGTGCTTTGGTGACTGACAGGTACAGGCTCTTTCTGAAGCATAAAAAGGAATGCTAAATGATCTCACTGACAGAATAAATCTTCTATTTGTTTGGTCTGGACCAGATGTGCTACAGGCTGATGCAGAAATGTCTGCTGATGCCAATCTCAGTTTAAATCACAATTTGGCAGTAGGTTTGGGTGTTTTTATTATTATCAGCGTTATTAAGCATGCGGCCCACTTAAGACTTTTAAAATAATATTGACGATCACAGTTAATTGGGGAAGGACCAGCTTGACTCCATGGGAAATGCAAAGAGCTGCCTTGCAGGAGGAGAGGTAAGCGGGATGTCAGGAACTTCTATGGAGGCTTGGATGAGAAATCGGGGTTTGGCCCTCCAGGAGCTGATACATCCTGCTCAAGGCTTAGCCAGCAGCCCCTTGAACGCATGCCCAGTTGCATGCATTCAACTGGCTCCAGCCCAGAATTCACATCCAAGATTGTTCCAAGGAAGCAGGGCACTGGGGAACACCAGGCAAAGGAAGAGCTTCCACACGCAACAAACAAGTCACATATGGAATTTGCCACCTCAAGACAGGGTAGTGGCTGCTAGCTCAGAAATTTTAGACAGGACTAGACAAACTCATGGAGGATGGATTTACTGATGGTTGTTTTGTCAAACACAGTCAGCACCACTATGTGCATCCTTGGACAGCTGTTGGGGCCCCAGCTGTTGGGTCATACTGCTGATACTTGTTCTGGAGCTCCCTTAAAAAAAAAACATGTTCTAGATTGCCACTCCAGAAACAGCCCTGGATGACTATGCCTACATGGTGGGAAATGAAATGTGGCAGCTAGAAGCAGCAGTCTGGCCCACTGTCACCATCTGGTCTGTCTGCCAGGGCCCACCAATGGAGGAGAGGCATCTAGTTCTTCCTTGGATGATTCAGGATGGTTTGTAAGGTGCCCTCTGGACCCTCTGGATCTTAACTACTATCGACCAGTATCAAATCTTCCATTTCTGGGCAAGGTGATTGAGAGGGCGGTTGCTCACCAACTCCAAGCAGTTTTGGATGACACAGATTTTCTAGACCCATTTCAAACTGGCTTTAGAGCAGGATACGGAGTTGAGACCGCCATGGTCACCTTAGCGGATGATCTACGCCTGAGTATTGACAGGGGGAGTGTGTCCCTGCTGGTACTCTTGGACCTCTCAGTGGCTTTCGATACCATTGATCATGGTATCCTTCTGGATCGCCTGAGGGGATTGGGAATCGGTGGCACTGTCCTTCGGTGGTTCCAGTCCTACCTCTTGGGCAGGTTCCAGATGGTGATGCTTGGGGATAGTTGCTCCTCAAAAAAGGAGCTGCTGTGCGGTGTACCATCCTTTCCCCAATGCTGTTTAACATCTACATGAAACCGCTGGGAGAGATCATCCGGAGGCATGGGGCGGGGTGCTATCAGTATGCTGATGACACCCAAATATATTTCTCTATGCCTTCAATAACAGCGTCAGCTAAGGATCGTGTGTCTCCTCTGAATGAATGCTTGGAGGCGGTAATGGGCTGGATGAGGAAAAACAAACTGAAGCTGAATCCAGACAAGACGGAGGTGCTCGCTGTCAAAGGCCACAACCTAGGTTTGGAGGTGTGTTAACCGGTTCTGGATGGGGTTACACTCCCCCTGAAAGACTGTGTTCGCAGTTTGGGGGTGCTCCTGGATCCGTCGCTCCAAATGACAGCCCAGATGGATGCGACGGCCAGGAGTGCCTACTATCAGCTTCGGCTGATACGCCAGCTGCGCCCCTTCCTAGAGTTGGAAGACCTAAAGACGGTAGTGCACGCACTGGTAACTTCGAGGCTTGACTTCTGTAATGCGCTCTACATGGGGCTACCTCTGTGCCTAGTCTGGAAACTTCAATTAGTCCAAAATATCGCAGCCAGGCTGGTCACTGGTACACCTAGGGGTGACCACATTACACCAGTTTTAAAATCTCTTCACTGGCTGCCAATTAGTTTCCGGGCGAAGTACAAAGTATTGGTTATTACCTTTAAAGCCCTATATGGTTTGGGTCCAGGCTACCTGCGGGATTGCCTTCTCCCGTACAATCTGCCCCGCACACTCCGGTCCTCTGGGAAGAATCCACTTCAGCTAGCAAAAACTAGATTAACAACTGTTAACCAGAGGACCTTCTCTTCTGCTGCTCCCAGACTGTGGAATGGCCTGCCGGAGGAGACTCGTCAACTTGACAGTCTTTTAGAATTTAAAAAAGCAATAAAGACTGATCTATTCCAGCAGGCCTATCCAGTGAAATTTTAGAATGTTTTCAGAATGTTTTAATCATGTATGGTATGTTTTAATTTGTTTTAATGTGTATTTTATCTCATGTTTTTATACTGTTTGTTTTACACTTTGAATTGTTTTAGTTTTTGTGAACCGCCCAGGGAGCTTCGGCTGTTGGGCGGTATAAAAATGCAATAAATAATAATAATAATAATAATAATAATAATAATAATAATAATAATTCTAGCCCAATCCCCTGGCGATTCTGTCAAAGTCCTGGCAGATCTGTGGAATGGACAGCTGACTCAGATGGGAGATATAGCTCAGAGGCATCCTGTCCCATGAACTAGAGTCCTTATTTCTACCAGATGCTTTAGAGGTGATGGCGTGAGTGGTGAAGTGAAGGGCAAATCTAATCAAACACAGGTGGGAACCAATTTGAAGGCCTCTTCTGTGGCTTTGATAGTTTGCCTAACTTAGCTACAGTGAAGCTTCTTAAGATAGCCGTAAAGGCAATTACAGTGGTGCAATTAGGTAATCTTTAATGGTTTTACAGGAACTCCTCCCCTTTAGATGGTAATGTCTATTAAGCCACTTACTTCAGAATTTGGCAAAACAGCAGTGGTGGCTGGTGGCTCTGATGTTAGTAGGGTGGTGAATCTGCTCTGGGTTACAGTCAGAAGCCATCAGAACTCTAAAGGAGCTTCCACCATAAGACAGTCTTCTGCACATTCGGCTGACTGGCATTTGGGGAGATTTCCCCCCCTTAAGAGTGAGGTTTTAAATAACAAAAATGGATGGACTAGTAGAACTCCCCCACACACACTGCTTTTCCTCACCTCTAGGACGTAGATCTGGGGCCTGTCTACACGTCGTACTGAAGGCGCATGCACGCGCCCCCAGTACGCCCCCAAAACGATGGTGTAGACTGCAGCCCAGAAGAGACGGAGGAGGAGGTGGCTGGGGAATCCAGCCGCGTCCTTGCCGCCTCCTCCCCACCTCCCCGCCGGCCTCCTGCTGCTGGGGTAAGAGCGACCCAGCTCGGAGAGCTTGGCTTCTGCTTCCGCCGAGCTCTCCGAGCCGGGTCGCTCTTACCCCGGCAACAGGAGGCCGGAGGGGAGGCGGCAAGGACGCGGCCGGATTCCCCAGCCGCCTCCTCCTCCATCTCTTCTGGGCTGCAGTCTACACCATCGTTTTGGGGGCGTACTGGGGGCGCGTGCATGCGCCTTCAGTACAATGTGTAGACAGGCCCCTGAACAAATCAAACTATTTATCTCGGATAAGAGCCAATTTAGATGCCGTCGTTATAACAGAAGCTGAAGCTGAAGTGTCCAGCAACTCCGTGAGTAGGATTACACTGGATCAGTTTCAGTTGGTGAGTACTGAGGATGTGCACAAGCTGCTTGGACGAGTAAGGAAGACAACTTGTCCTCTCGATCCCTGTCCTTCTTGGCTCGTCGCCCAGGGAGGAGATGCAGTTAGACTACAACTACAACACATTGTTAATGCATCTCTCAGGGAGGGGTTTTTTCCACCATGTTTAAAAGAAGCAGTGGTATGGCAGCTTCTAAAAAAATCCTCCCTGGATCCCCTGGACCTTAATAATTACAGACCGGTATCAAATCTTTCATTTTTGGGCAAGGTGATTGAGAGGGCAGTTGCCTTCCAACTCCAAGCAGTCTTGGATGATACAGATTTTCTTGACCCATTTCAAACTGGCTTTAGGGCAGGATATGGAGTTAAGACAGCTATGGTCGCCTTAGTGGATGATCTCCGCAAGAGTATTGACAGGGGGAGGGTGTCCCTGCTGGTACTTTTGGACCTTTCAGCGGCTTTCGATACTATCGACCATGGTATCCTTCTGGAACGCCTGAGGGGTTTGGGAATCGGGGGCACTGTGCTCCAGTGGTTCCGGTCCTACCTCTCAGGTAGATTCCAGATGTTGATGTTTGGGGATAGTTGCTCCTCAAAAAAGGAGCTGTTGTATGGCGTACCACAAGGTGCCATCCTATCCCCAATGCTGTTTAACATCTACATGAAACCACTAGGAGATATCATCTGAAGGCATGGGGCGGGGTGCTATCAGTAGGCTAATGACACCCAAATAGATTTCTCTATACCTTCAATAACAGTGTCAGCTAAGGATAGTGTGTCTCCTCTGAATGAATGCTTGGAGGCGGTAATGAGCTGGATGAGGAAAAACAAACTGAAGCTGAATCCAGACAAAACAGAGGTGCTTGCTGTCAAGGGCTCTGACCTAGGTTTGGAGGTATGTCAGCCAGTTCTGGATGGGGCTACACTCCCCCTGAAAGACTGTGTTCACAGCTTGGGGGTGCTCCTGGATCTGTTGCTCCAAATGACAGCCCGGATAGATGCGACAGCCAGGAGTGCCTACTATCAGCTTCGGCTGATACGCCAGCTGCGCCCCTTCTTAGAGTCAGAAGACCTAAGTCAGTAGTGCACGCGCTGGTAACCTCAAGCTTGACTTCTGCAATGCGCTCTACATAGGGCTACCATTGTACCTAGTTCGGAAACTTCAACTAGTTCAAAATATGGCAGCCAGGTTGGTCAACAGTACATCTAGGGGTGAGCATATTACCCCAACATTAAAATCACTCCACTGGCTGCCAATTAGTTTCCGGGCAAAGTACAAAGTGTTGGTCATTACCTTTAAAGCCCTAAATGGTTTGGGTCCAGGTTACCTGCAGGATTGCCTTCTCCCATACAGTCCGCCCCGCACACTCAGGTCCTCTGGGGAGAACTTACTTCAGTCAGCTAAAACTAGGCTGACATCAGTTTCCCAGAGGACCTTTTCTTCCGTCGCTCCCAGATTGTGGAATGGCCTGCCAGAGGAGATCCGTAAAATTAACTCTCTGTGTGATTTGAAGGCAGCTTTAAAAACTAGCCTTTTCCGGCAGGCCTATACAGATAAATGTAAAATCATGAATTTTTAAGATGTATTGATTCCTGTTCTAATGTTGTTCCCCGCCTCGATCCAAAGGGAGAAGCGGGTAATAAATAAATAAATTTATTATTATTATTATTATTATTATTATTATTATTATTATTATTATTTCTGGTCTGTGTCAGTTTTATATACAGTCAGTCAATGATAAGTCCATTCTGTCCTATTGCCACATCATGTGTTTTATAAATACACAAAAATTCATACCCAGTTTCCTCTAATCTGCACATTTTACTTGCAGCTCTCACAGATATACACAAATTTGAGCATAACTTTACAGCCTATAACTGAATCATAAAATTAAGAGAAGTGTGCAATCTGAAGAATAGTCTGTTCCATATTAGTCCACGAAAAGTGAATTTGGTTGATTTACTTAAAAAATGTTGGATTGAAATTAGCTCTCCCCTATCCCTACTAAAAGTAAAGGCAGTAAAGTTCCCCACCATATTGCATCCATGCACTGGCATCTGGTACACCTTCTCAGAGTAAGTCCAGAGGCCTCAGTTTCAAAAAAGCTGAGCACTCTGTATCTTATTGTGAGGTTGTGATACATGAGCACACATAGCTTGCCCCATTATGAGTTTGGTTTTTCCAAGTTTTCTTAGTGAATTCTCAGAAAAAGCTCTAGTCTCTCAGAGATTTTCCCAGAAAACGTAGAAAACCAAACCTAAGAGTACTCACCCCAGCCTCATCTGGATGGGACTACAAGTGAGCAGGGCCTTCTGAGAATAGCAGATGTCTTGTAGGCCTCATCCTTAAGACGAGTTGAGATAGTTTCCTGTGCCTCCCAACCCCAATCTTCTGAAATGGAAGGTGCAGGAAATACCCTTCAAGAGTGACTACCAGTTCCTTCCTTTTCACAAGGGTGTGTTGTTTGTGTAGGGGGTGGTAGCTGGACAGATAGGGAGGGTTGGTTGGCTGCAGTGAATCCATTGCGTGTTCCAGGCTCAAACCTCAGAGTTGGGTTGGGCTTGGTTCATAATGGACCAAGGATTTCTGAACTTGGGGAGTTCATTTTCCGACTCCCACAGTTTTCAAAATGTGCTACACTGAGAAGATCTACTTTGACTCAACATCATATAGTTCCTAATGCAGGAGGAATCCTTGGCCTCAATTCATCATGTTTTCTTGGAGGAGTTTCATTTGTTATCCATGGATGTAGCCAAAGCCCTTGAAAAAAATGATCCCAGCTGTGTGTGCTCATTGCTAGGGATGTGCTCCGCTTCTAATCGGACCAGAGAAGCAGGAGCGGAGCAGGGGGCTTCGCCTGCCCTTAAAGCGGAGGCGAAGAGGATTGGGGGGCCGGCAGAGCGTGGCGAAGAGGATCGAGGTGAAGGCGGATCCTTCGCCTCGATCCGGAGCTCCGCCAGAAAGGTAAGTGGGGTTTACCGGGCCCTGCTGCTGTCGCCCATGTGGCGACGGCGGCAGGGCCCGGTAACCCCCCTCCCCGCCTTCCTCTCCCTTACCTGCCTCCGTCCGCGGTCCGTCAGCGTCTTCAATTGAGCCCGCGGTTCCACTAGGAAGTCTGGGCCGCTGGCGGGCCAGACTTCCTGGTGGAACCGCGGGCTCAATTGAAGACGGCGACGGACCACGGACTGAGGCAGGTAAGGTCCCCCTCTCCCTTGGTCCTTTACCGGGCTCTGCTGCTGGGACTGCCTTGAGTCTTGGTGTGCGTATGTATCCCTGGACAAGCTATCATGGTGGCGAGTTTGAGGTTTCTAAAGTGCAAATTGACGGAGCTATGGAAAGGGGTGTGAATGGGGTGCCCGGTTTTCATAAATTCCCCCAAAATCAGGGGATGATGGGACTGCCTTGAGTCTCGGCGTGCGTGTGCACCCCTGGATAAGCTTTCATGGTGGCGAGTTTGAGATTTTTAACCTGCAAATTGACGGAGCTATGGAAAGGGGTGTGAATGGGGTGCCCGGTTTTCATAAATTCCCCAAAAATCAGGGGATGATGGGATTGCCTTGAGTCTTGGTGTGCGTGTGCATACCTCCATGAGGTGTCATGGTGCCAAACTTGAGGTTTCTAACTTTAACAGAAAAAAAGTTGTATACTTTTTTAGCTTAACGCAAGCCTATGGGGGAGGGAAAACAGAGCTCCGATCCTGATCCGGAGCTCCGAGCGGAGTGGAGTGGACATAGGCAGAGCGGGGGCGGGGCGGAGTGGCCCGATCCGCAAATCGCGGATCTGGAAGTGAAGCGGAGCGGGGGGTCCGTGCACACCCCTACTCATTGCACATCATGTCCAGCTTTAGCCAGCTAAGACTGACTGGCTGGCTGGCTTGATCCAGGATGCAGTCAATACCTCACCTTAACAGGTGAAGGAGACAATTGTGAGAGCTCTGTTGGATCTGAATAACTACCATCTAGTCTCCAATGGGTGACCAAGCAACCATTTGCTCCAGAAACTCCTGGGTCAAAAGGAAAGAAAATACACTAATTCATACCTGAGATTTCTGTGAGGCTGCCTAGCTTTCTTCACTTCCTATTTGATTTCAATGAGCTTAAGTGGCCATTCAGAAGGCCATTATACATTTTTAGTTCCCTGCCTAGAAATGTCCAGAGACAGAAATGTCACCGGGAAACATGAATCTGATGATGCCGAGTCAGATGGCCATTGGTTCATCTAGCCCAGTGCTGTTTATTATGACCAGCAACAGATATCTAAGGTCTCAGGCTGGGCTTTTTCCTGGTCCTCCTACCAGAGATCGTTTTTCTAACTGGTGATGCCAAGGACTGCAAGCCACGAATGCACGGCCAAGAGTCCGGAATGCTGAGAGTTGTAGTCCAACACATCTAGAAGGCATCAGGTTGGGGAAAACTGGCTTGCGCTGTCACAGTCAGTCAAGCTACTTTGTATTCTGTTTTTCTTCTGTATTTATTTATTATCCTGCCTTAAGGAGGTCAACATGGTTCTCCCCCTGCATTTTATCCTCACAGTAACCCTGTGTGGTAGGTTAGACTGAGAGAGGGAGTGACTGGCCATCAGCACTTTGCCTCAGTGGGGATTTGAACCTGAGTCTCCCCAGTCCTAGTGCCTACTCTGAGTGTCATTCAGAAAATAATATACAAACATGGTTTGGAAAAAAAACAAGACAAAAAGATAGCAAACTCATGATGGGGGGGGTTGTTAAAAATCCCCCCCCCCGTATGTTCAGACCCCTTGATCTATGAGAAAGTGAAACTTTCTCCCATCCCATTCCCATTTCCTAGTGATCATTGCCAACTCAGGACTGACTCCATCTTAAATAATAATCTCCTTCTTTCTCTTTAAATTATTCTGCCTTAGTCTGAATCTAGGACAGGGAGAGGAATAAAATAAATAAATCAATAAAGCATGCAATCCCTAGGCTAAAAATGTCAGGAACACACACGGCACAGGTGGAGGTGGTATCTGTGATCAATTATGGAACCCTGTGAACAAGAATGGATTCATCACGCCCTTGTGGAGCAGCCCTTCCCATAAGATTTGTCTGCATGCTCCAGGTTCCTGGCCAGCTGCAGAAAGATGCATTTTAAACATAACCAGCCACAGCAGAAATACCTCATTCTACTGGGTGTAAGAACTGGAGTAACTCAGTTGAGGATGAAAAGCAAGATATATTATGTCACTTCTCTTGATGTCAACCGTGTAGGAAAGGCCAATATTATTATCACCATATTATGTATCTAATAAAATGAAACTGAAAGACTTGTGGCTTGACTAAGGTGAGTTCATGATCGAGTTTAAATTTCAATGGGAAACTTCCTAGCTCACATTCTTTTAGCCACTAAATTATCACTGTCGCTAGACCTAAGGTTTATCCCGGGATCGTCCCGGGGTCATCCCTGTTCATGTGAATGACACACAGGATATCCTGGGAGCAGGCAGGGACAACCCCAGGATAAACTTTAGGTCTAGCTAAGGCCTGAGTGTTGCAATATTTTTTAAAATAGCCATGCAGGGCAATATAGGCCTCTGACTATGTAGAAGAAGAGGTTGACTAGATCTTTTGTGCTGTAGATAGAACGCTTCCCATTATAGCCACGTCCACGCTAGAGACCATCTCGCTTGCAGCTTCAACTGGCATTGAACTGTTTTCTCATCTCTTTCTGAACACGGGCACGCATGGCCATCGCTTCTGATGGTCACTCATGGGACAAAGGAAGCGCTGAGAAAATGGACATGAAAACTGCCCAACGTGGACAGCGTAGAACTGTTGCTTCCCAAAGTTCCCTTGGAAGCCCTCGTGGTCTCTTTACATCTACCAGGAATCCAATGGTCATTGCTTTCCAGCTGCTGCAGGGACAAACTTCACCTCTTGTGTTCTGGTCATGCTGCAGAAGGGAAGCAGCTATTGTTGCCACTGTAACTCTGGGAGGCAGCCACCGTAGGGCAAAGACTAGGCAGATTGGATTTTCCATGTCTGTTTTTTTCTTTTTCATATCGATATTTGAGACTGGCCAGGTTTTCAGCAGGGCAATGGAGAGTCCCGTGGTGTTAAAGTCAGTGCGTCACAGTTTACACACATCATCATCATCATCATCATTTTTTTATTTTTATTTTTTTGGTAGTGCAAGTGGAATTTCATCAGTTTAGAATTTGCATGTGATAGGAAAGCTGTGATGAAATGTATATTAGTGCTGCCAATAGAAATCAGTGGAGAAATCCAAAATGTTTACATAGTTGGGATTGGTTTTGTGGGGGGTGGGGGAGCAGGAAAAGCATTGAATCAGAAGGAGGCAACCTTTTGGGGCAATGGGCATATTTGGCAGTTTGAGAAACTGTCCTGGGCACCACAGAAAGGTTGCTGCAAGGAAGGCATAGCAAAGGACAAATAGCCTGGCTAAAACACAGTACAAAGCAGAGGTGGAGTCTGAGCCCTGAAATGCTAAATAACTTCTTTGAACCTACTTTTTAAAGTACCAATAGAAACCTATTCCACAGCGATCCCAGCTGCAGGTAAGAAAATGGGGTTGCTCATATGATTAATTTAAGCCACAATGAGCCATGGCATCTATGGTCAGCATCCTGAATATTCAACCCCCAACCATGGGGCGTTGTGTTGCTTGTCAAGGTTTAGACTCTGGCATGCTAACTAGTTATGCAACCCCCAAGCGGACCCCAGAACTGTGGTTTTTTAAAAATGGATACTGTTGTTTTTATACTTTTTTTTTTTTTGATAGTTTTAAATTTTGTATACTTTTTTTAATGTTTACTGTTTTTAACTTTTGTAAACCGTCCAGAGAGCTTCGGCTATGGGGCGGTATATAATTGTAATAAATAAATTAAAATAATAAATAAATATATATTGTCATTTGTACAATGCATCCTTAGATATCACCATTTCTACTTCGGTTTATAAGACACCCAGAATGATCTGGTGGGCACTAATAATATGGACAAACAGAAGCATTGTTGAACAAGTGGTGGTTTTGGTAATGATACACCAATTTAGAACTATTTAATATAATATTCATTAAAAAGAAAAGTCAAAACACACCTCACCACACACAAGGGCGCACATAAATCTTAGTCACAGCTTTCATTGTGTGTCAACTATCTACTATGCCCCATTGTGGTTCCTGTAGACACACATCCCTTGGTGCCCACCATGTTTCCTCCCTGTCCCTCCTGGTTTTTAAATAGATTTTTTTAAATAGATTTTTTAAAAGGTTAACTTTTTAAAAAAAAAACTTGGAAGCTGGCATGCTTCAGATGGAAGTATCAGCCTCTGGCACCATCTTTCCTTCCACGTGGGACCCAGACGTATTCTTAGAAAATAAAAGTGATGATCAGCTGTAACCCAGCACTGAAGTGTGCCCAGCCAATCAGAAACAAAGATCTCCATCACAATAGTGATTCAGTGCACTCTCACCCTGCCTGTTGTTTGGATTTGCAGCACGGTACTCACATGACACTGTGCCTGTCGTGCTGACACCCCCACCTCTTCCGCATCCTTTTCCATCTTTTCCTAAAACACCTAAAGTCTGGATTATTTTCCCTAAGCGCATTTTCCTTTGTTGGGGGCGTGTGCTGTGATAGGAGCCTTGCTGTTGGCTTGAATGGATTGCATCAGGTCCTGGCAGGGAAAAGCGATCTCTCCCAGCAGCCAGCTCCAAGCCTCAATATAAAACCCAAACCTTGCATCCCAGGCTTGAAAGCATTTAAAAAAAAATTGTACAATGCCCGGATTTCTACAGAGACAGGATTGTACTCCCTCAATGCCCCTAAATAGCCAGAATAAAGGATTGTTCTGTTTTTTGCTGGGCAGAAAGGCGGTCTGGTTGAAGTACTCATCTGACAGGACCTGTCTTGTTAAAGGGAGGGGGAAGGAGCAACCAATGAACTGGAGGGAGAAAGAGATGGAGTGGAAGAGCAATCAAGCAAAATAGCTTCAGAGGTAAAATAAATAAATAAATGCAGAGACAAAGCAGGGGGGAAAGTTACGTATGATGGAGCCCAAAAGAAGCTTGCTGGGGAATAGTAGAAATTCTACTAGACCATGGCAGAGCATAGGAGGGTGAGAGGGCATGTCCGAAGGCCCCAGAGATGGTAGTGAGGAGTGAGGGTGCGTGCATGAGCACATGTGTGTGTGTGTGTGTGTGTGTGTGTGTATGTGTCCCCTGTGTTGCCTCAGATTTGTTTGTGTGTTTTTTCCCGGGGTGGTTTGTTGTTGTTGTTGCATGACAACTATGTCTTGGGATTTTTATTTTGTCATATAATTCACCAAGGCTATCACCACAATGTTAAGACTCTAGTCTCAAACACATTTATCCGGCCGAACGTCCCACTGAACTCACTCCTGGGGCGTGCGGTTGACTGTTGAAACATACATAGAATTGTGCCGCAAGCCGCTACATTCAGCCCACCATTTCTAGCTATGGGCTGGAATTTATAGGGATCCCTTTAGCATGTTGACGTGCTTCCACATACGCAGGAAGGTCTGTCCCTTCCCCTTTCTCACTGCTGTCCTGTGTGGATGAGACAGTGTCCAGGAGGCTTCAAGGTGTTCTGCAGCAGAAAACGGGGACTGCAAAGACCCAGTGGCAATGCACACGGCTTTAGTCCCCAGCCATAGACATTATTAGTGGAGAGGAAGAGATGGTAGGAAAGCACACACGAAGGAAGATGCCTTTCTGGGTTCTGCAAAAAAATAGGCCACCCAACAAACCAAAAACACGAGTCTCAGAAGTCATCCTATGATATCATTCTAAATGCATTTGCACTGCAGACTATAACCTTGTCTTCTAGGCCAGGGGTCCCCAACCCCCGGGCCACGGACCGGGCTGCGTTCTCATTGACAACAGTGCAATTTCTGCATTGACAACAACCAAAACAAGATTACGGAGTAGACTGGACATAAGTTGCAGAGAAACAAGCTCACGGCTCCCACTGATTCTGCATTATGATGAGTTGTATAATTATTTCATATAATTACAATGTAATACTAATAGAAATAAAGTGCACAATAAATGTAACGTGCTTGAATCATCCCCAAACCATCCCCTCAACACACACACACCCGGTCCGTGGAAAAATTGTCTTCCATAAAACCGGTCCCTGGTGCCAAAAAGGTTGGGGACTGCTGTTCTAGACATAGGAACAGCCATTTCTCAGGGTTCAGTCATGCACGCACGCACGCGCGCGCGCACACACACACACACACACACACACAGAGAGAGAGAGAGAGAGAGAGCGCTCCTAGGTATCTAGGAGCCTTCATTCAACACTCTGCCTGTCATAATAATGGTCACTTCCTGAACAGCATGTAATGATAACTATCACAATAACTTAAATGAAATAGCGTATAATATAGGTTATTGATGTTCCAGGTAATAGGTTCCGCCATGAGCCATGCACGCAGCTATACAAAACTGGGCAAAAGCCAAATATTAAATTTTTAAAAAAAGTTCTACAGCAGATGCTACACTTTGGAAGCATTGCCTGAGATGCTGGTAAACAGTGATTTGAAAGGAATATGAAAGCACCCCTTCCCTGAACACTGAGAAGAAGAAAAGATAGTGCTGAGCTGTCACTTCCGTACTTTGTGGTTTGGTGTGTGTGCCATGTAGACAGAGGCACAGGGCAACACTCAGCTCTCACAAAGAAGCATTCAGGAAACAAAAAGCACACCACATCCAGAAGTCTCTTGAATACCAAAGCATGTAAAACTGACATGGTGTGGTGCTAATCTCCATTTAGCTTTTAACTTCTCCCTGCTGTTCTCCCAAACACTCCCTTGGAGTACATCTGTTTTGTTAGGCGGGTGGGTGTGCACGTGTGCATCTGGGAGGACCTCCAAGAACCCCCTTTGGGGGTTTTATAGGCAGTGGAGGCTGGTGGCTCCAATGTCAGTGGGGCGGTAAACCTGCTCTGAGTTTCAATCAGAACCCATCAGAGCTCTATCCAAGGTGCTGAATCCACTTGGAGATAAGGTTCAGCACCTTAGATAGCTCCTTAAATGCTCTGATGGGTTCTGACTGAAACCCAGAACAGATTCACTGCCCCACTGACATCAGAGCCATCAGCCTCCAATGTATATAGGTCCAATCTCTACCTGCAGATTGGGGTGAATAGTTTAGTTTAGGGCAAAGTAGTAGGCCCCCGAACCGCTTCAAGGCCCGATCCGGAACTTTCAGATTGGGCCCGAACCAGTTTGCGCCAATCCAAGCCTCCCCTGACCCACTCCAGATCGGATCCTGGAGCGAGATCTGAAGGGTTGGATCAAGATTTGCCCACCATTTTGCCCCCCTTCCCCACTTACTTGCCACCAGTGGATGGCAGGTAAGTGGGGAAGGGGGAAAAAATAGAGGGGGCAAATAAGTCCCCCTCCCCCTTTACCTGGCTTCACCATCTGCCACCACATGGACCAGCAGGTAAGCCCCCTCCCCCCTCCCTGGCTCTGCCACCGTTGCCTCATGGACTGCAGCGGTGCCAGGTAAGCCCCCCTCCCCTCACACTTACCTTTCTTTGGAGCTCCGGATGGAGGCGAAGGATCCGCTTTGTCTCGATCCACAGATCCCCCGACCCAATCCGCCTCCACCTTTGGCGGAGGCGAATCAGGCCACTCCGCTACCGCTTCTATGAACTGAAGCGAAGCAGAGCACAGCCTAAACAAAGTAGGGTTGCCACCAATTTGTTGTCCCTGAAAATCTCCAAAGTGGATTTGGAGAGCTCTCCTCAAGGACCCCTGGCCATTCAAAGGAAGCCAAAAAAGCTCTGATGAGCCTATAGAAATTTGAAGCGAATTTGGAGGTTTTGCGTCAAGTGAAATATTTAAGGAAAGTCAACCCCCTCCACCCCAGCCTGGCTTCTGGAATTAAAATTACACCCTAGGTGCACTTTTCATTGCATATGTTACACTGAAGTAGATGTATGGTGTGATTTATTTATTTTTAGAACATTCTGTACAATAATAAACAGTGTCCCCAAATTTCAGCCACTTACCATTTCTAGCTTTCTTTCTCTACACAAAAACTCCAGGGACACACACACAAACACACATGGATACACACAGACACACATATACACACAAAACCCTCAAGAAATCTATTGATTTTTGCTATGGAAATGTCTTTTTCTCCCAGCCAAAGTGATGCAGGCTTAAGTGCCCATATGGAGTTTTCTTGCTGAAAACAAAGAACAGTTTGGGACCAAAAAGAGAGAAAAAAGGCCCAAATATTGATTTGTGTCACTAAAGTCCTGTTGATTTGTTTGTTTGTTTGTTTGTGTCCCAGCCAATGTTCAAAGATTGGGATTTAAAAAAAGAAAAACTCCCATGTTGTTTTCCAAACAAATCCAGCAGAGGAAAGCAGAAGAAAGCTGATTTTTTTCGGACACCATCTTGCAACTGTTTTACCACTCCAAATTATTGGAACTCCAACTGGTAAGAAAATGTCCCCCAAAACCATTATTGTGCATAAAATAAAAAGATCTGGATTGAGGAAACTCAAGAACTTTGAACAAGACTAGGAATATATTTCTTAGCAAGGTATTGCACACCCCTGGGACAAAAAGGCCATTTACCTAATTAAGAACTGTAAAGGTTAGGTGAGAGGAAGGGCAGGGAGGGAGGAAGCAGGGAAGGGATCAGACAGAGACAGGCACAATGTACCGTAAGAGCCGACCATGAGCAACTTTCTCTTGATCTTGCATGAGATGTGTGGGCCAGGCATCAAATCAGGAAAGTCTATGCAATAGTGAGGAAGAGGAGGAGGCTGCGAAAAACGCAGCTCACCAGCTTTCCCAAAAAACGGCAATGTCTTTGTTTTATCAGCATAGCTGCCTACTAGCAGTGTGATCAAGAAAGGGCAGCTTTGGCTGAGAAAAACCTCTGACTGCTGAGGGCGGCAGGCTGATAGACATTAGTTCAAAATCGTTCTCCATCCAGCGGGAGAGGAAAGTGATTTAAAAGTGGCAAGCCATGTTTCTTGCAGGATGGTGTATTTCAGCCGTCCCCAACCTGATGCCCTCCAAATCTGTTGGACAGCAACTCCCATCATTTCCCAGCCAGCATGGCCATTTCATTCTAGTGTATATGTTTGTATCTGTTGCTCAGGGTGCTTTGCACCATCATGGTCCTCATCTTTAACAAGCTTTTCTTGCATCCTGTTAACTGCTCCTTGGTTCTCTCCTACACCAACCACACCAGACCTCATCGCCTCCTCCATCGCTGCCTTCCATGTCTAGGGCCAGTCCCATAGGGAGGGGCCATGCCACTGCTATAGTCTGCCCAGGGCCTAAACCTCAAATGCCCTATTTGACAGAGAAAGGTGGCAGGCACTGCGGCTGATGTCCTGGACCAGATGCTGTGATTCTCCAAAGAAGAGACCAAAGTCCACGAATCCAAGGGAAGCATAACCTCAGGAGGACTTGGGGTGGGGGGAGAGGAAAAAGTCAGGTTTAAGGCTTCTAGCAAGAATTGGATGGGAAGAAAAAGTGTGAAGGCACCAGAAAATGCTGGCTGGCAACTAAACCCTTTTCAAGCAAAACCAAAGTGTGGCCAGTTACCCAAGGCTATTTAGCCGGCAACTAGCCTATGACAACAGGACTGCTGAGAGCCAGATGGCTGGATCCTTGACAGAGTGCAGTTAGGTTAGCCTGGAGCTTTTCCTGGAGTCTGGAAAAAACCCAATGGGTGGCAGGTGAGGATGGACTCAGAAAGTCTCTGGGTGAGATTCCCAACAAAAGAATAATGTTTGTACTAAACCCTTAGCAAGCAGCAGCAGGAGGAGTAGCATGCATTCCCTCCCCCCACAAAACTTGTGATACATTACGCAATGAGTGAATGAAATATTTCTGTGGTTGGTTGGGAAAGCCAAAAGGGGAAAGCAATTAAGGTCTGTGTTGGCTCCAATGATACATCCAGTGGATGATCTGAAAACGTGTGCATTTTTTTTAAGAGGACCCACCACTTCATGTTATTTTGCATTTCTGCTTGCCAAAATAACCAAGAGATGCCAACAAGAGAAGCCCTATGTAGCTCAGGTCCAGGTTATCTGAAAGACTGTACTCTCCCTTATGAGCCTGCCCGTGCTTTGAGATCTTCTGGAGAAGCCCTTCTTTCAGTCCCACCATCTCCACAGGCATGCTTGGTGGGAACATGGGAGAGGGCCTTCTCAGTGGCTGCTCTAGTGCTTTGGAACTCTCTTTCCAGGGAAGCTAGACTGGCTCCCTCCTTGATGGGCTTTCGGAGGCAGGCAAAAACTTTTTTGTTCCGGCAGGCCCTTGGCAATTAATCTGGGCCTCTGTCTGTGCTAAGGTCTTGTAAAATTGTCATGTATTTTAAATGTTTAAATGTTTTAAGACTGGAATATATTTTTAAGTTTTGTATATTTCTATTCATAGGTTTTAAAATGAATATGTTTTAAACTTTGTAAGACCGCCTTGAAGCCCAGTATTGGGCAAAAGGCGGGATGCAAATAAATAAATTAATTAATAAATAAAAAGTCTAAAACAATCAAAGCTCAAATTTTTAGATATGTATTGACAGAGTTTGAATTTACACTTCAATGTCATAGCCGAAACTTCAATGGCAAAGTATGAATGGCAAAATTTTACTGAATCCAATGTTGGTTTCACATATATCCCAGAACTTCATGGGATTTTCTATTCAGAGCTGGACTGCTGTGTCAACCTTTCTGCATCTCTCTCCTGCATCTCTCCACAGTGCAGTGACTCTTTTCTCCAGGTGAGATTTATATAGGGCTCAAACTTGTAAAGAGTTCTGGCTGGGATCATGAGAGATCAGGAGATGAGAGCATACTACCTTGATTCTTTTTCAGCTGCACCCTTTACAAATATGTTTCCAGGTTCAGCTCATGTTCTGGCTATGATCCTTGAAGCTCTGTGTCCCTTGGTGCCACATTACCTTTGGACTTGTATCCTCCCATCTCTTCTTGCCCAGGAATACACACTGCTATGGAGGCCTCCTCTGTGTTCCTTTACCATATGAGATATATCAGGCAGGCACAAGAGTCTGAGTGGCAGCACTCTGACTGTGGGGCAGCTTGTCCTGAGAGATGCATTAGGCCCCCTACTGCCCAGCTTCCGGTGGTTAAAAGATTATTTATCTTGGCTAGCAGGATAGTCACTATTGTAAGGTGAATGAAAAGCTAAGCCTCTGTGTTACCTTTTTGCAATTCTGAGTTTGTTTCGATCAAAGGCAGCTGATGATACATTAAGCTGTTCACCCATCTGATCCCTACAGGCTTTGGGCAGAGATGGAGTTGTGACCAGGGCCGGAGAAAGAGATGGGGCAACATCACATTAGTGTTGGCAAAGGGATCTTGAACGCTGGTAGCTTGAAGCCAACGTGGACCTCTTGATTATCCTGGCCCCCACCCTACCCTCCATTTGGGGCAGATCTACACCTTGTGTCAAATCATTACAATCCCACCATAGTAACGCTATATCCCTCTTGCACATTTATACTTCGTAAGACATACAATGACGTTTGTTGTGGTATTTTGGATAATGTGGAATAAAAAGCAGGAAATAACACTATGAAAGCAGTGTATGGAATGTGTAGTGTGTCCCAACAGTTATCAATGCACTTCAATGTTACTATAAAGCACTAGCATAGATCTAGCCTGGATCTCAGTGAAAGATTATCTGATCACTTACTGAGTCGCATGGGAATTTTTGACTTGTCCACTGATGGACAGTTTTTTTCACCTCCTCTACACTGATGATTTGGAAGAGCTGCTAGTAGTAGGACAGGTCAAATGGTTACATTTGGCTGGGATGTGCAGGAAATTTTGCAGGTAGGGTCGAGGTTAGGTGAGCAAGGCAATGGGATTCTCGTGATGAGTGCCTGCACTTCAAAATGACCTCTACAACACTGAGTAGAAGAGGGAGAAGTGCCTTTCTTCTCTCTGTTATACTTCCAGGCCAAAAGGCAGCTGGAGTTGAGTTCATTCTGGCAGGAAGTGTGGAAGTAAGCTCCATGCAACTGTTACTTCTCTGGCTTATGGCTAGGCCCAGGCTGGTCTTTCCCTTGCCATGGTCTTCTTTTGGGGAGACAGGTAGGATCTTCAGCCTCCCAATGGGCCTTCTACATTTGGCCAGTAGTAGAAGTTACAGCCTCTTCTGCATATCATATTCTCCATCCTGTCCATGTGATTTCATAGAATCATAGAATAGCAGAGTTGGAAGGGACCTACAAGGCCATCGAGTCCAACCCCCTTTGGGAGAATGAGAATTTCACTTGCACTTTCTGCCTCCTTAGGGAGGATGTGGCATTAAGGCTTGTGAGCTTTAACTCCCAATTTCCCTGCTTTTTGGTGCTTGGTTAAAAGCTCTAGAGCCTTAACGTTGTTTTGTAAACCCTAGTTTTTGTTTGTTTAATGAATAACTATTTACTCTCCAAGGAACCTTGGGACTTTAGATCAGAGATGGGAGGGGCATTCTAGGGAGTAATAACAGCACTCACCAAAATCTTATTCGCAAGATCCTTTGTGGACGCCTTGACAGACTAGTATAAAACCAAAATCAGCTTGTAACATGTATAAGCCCCTGGTGTTCACTTCTGTTCATCCCTAAACTGAAGGATGTTGCAACTGATGCTGTAGTTCGTGTATTTTGCAATGCCTGGGTTGCAACTCATTATAGTTGCTCAACCAATAGTATATTCGTTTGCTTGTTGATTTAGTGTACAGAAATATATCCAGCCATTAGATATATCCACTTTGGTATCTACACCCCAGGAAAAAGACATTCTTCTGTGTACAATAGGGATAGTTTAAGCTTCCTTAAATCACTCAGTCTACAATACATGTGAAATGTTAATTAAGCAACTTTTTCCTGATTCTCACCTCTGCTCTGCTGGCTTTAGTGAAAGCTTGTCTGCCAGGGTAAGTCTCTACAGGTACCTCCAATTCTGTTTGAAGTCAGTGAGCAGGGTTTGGCTCATAACTTTCACAGTAGATTTACCTGAAAGATCAATAAAAGCATGTTCAAAGCTAGATTGGCTTCATAGAGCCCAGGATTTTATTAATTTATATAAACTTCCTAAAACTTTCACTATAAAGAAAAGATGGGGGGGGGAAGAGAACCTATTCACATTGTACAGTAGGATAAATGAAAATGGAACTGACAAAAAAAAGAAGAGTTTGAACAAAGAATGTAATGAAATGTTATGTACTGGGTGGGGTGACAAATTTTGGCAGGACTTTCCACTTGGAGTCACCACGTTATTTCATTTCTCATTAGGCAATATTCATTCAACAAGGGACCCAGTTTTCTGGAATGAACTACTGACCAGGGAAGATTGGGGGTGATTTACAGCCTGAAAGCCAACCTCAATTACCAAGCAAAAATCACTGCCCATCTGTCACCATGAAGAGATCACTGTTTTAGGCCTATATCGACCTCAGGCCAGATGGGTATTCTCCATTATGCAGTCCTAGTGGGCACTAGTGGGAAAAACCATCAATACCTGTGGGGATTGCACTTCTCTTTTCCTAAAAGGTTGGCTTTTCTGAACACCAAAAAGAAATGCAGAACAGGGGCCAAGCAGGATATGACGCTTTGAAAACGGTTTGAAAACTGTAGCTGGAGTGGGTCCTGGGGCCCAACAGTTGTCACTACTGTTATAAACCATTTTAAAGCAGCAGTGTAGATCCTGCCAGGGAAAACACGGGACAAACATGGTGACAACATCATGTAGACGCCCCATAGAAAGTGAGTGAATGTTGTGGCTATTCCAGAGTAAACACCTTGTCTGGAAATTTATTTATTTATTTATTTATTTATTTATTTATTTATTTATTACATTTTTATACCACCCAATAGCCGAAGCTCTCTGGGCGGTTCACAAAAATTAAAACCATAACAAAACTACCAACAGGTTAAAAACACAAATAGAAAATACAGTATCAAAAGCACAACCAGGATAAAACCATGCAGCAAAATTGATATAAGATTAAAATACAGAGTTAGAACAGTAAAATTTAGATTTAAGTTAAAATTAAGTGTTAAAATACTGCGAGAATAAAACTGTATAATCTTTATTGCTTGTTAGCTGAATAGGCCAATCGCAAACAAATAAAACAGTAGCAGAATAAAATATTAACATAATAAAATAATAGCATGTCCATACACCATCTCACTGTAATCAGAAGACTAATACAAGATAATAATATAAAACTGATAGTAGGCTTAATTGCAGTACCAGTACTGGCCCGCACGTAATCCCAGATTAGTAAAATTTGATCCTATATGGCAAACAAAAGCTTCCATACCTCCAGCACCCGCTGTACAAATTTGGCAGTCCTGAACGATATATAATGATCAGAGCCTAACAATAATATCTGAGTTACATTTTTAGGTGACATGTGGTTGAACCCGGGAATCAGGGGCTCAAGGTATTGCTTCCTCAGCTCGACATGAGAGAATAAAAGAGTACAGTGTACGGGTGACAAAAAGAGTACAGTGTAGGCGCCAGACAGACCTCCCTGGAGAGCTCATTCCACAGCCGGGGTGCCACAGCGGAGAAAGCCCTCCTCCTAGTAGCCACCTGCCTCACTTCCTTTGGCAGGGGCTCATGAAGAAGGACCCCTGTGGATGATCTTAAGGTCCGGGCAGGTACATATGGGAGGAGGCATTCCTTCAAAAATACCCTTGTACTGTTGATATTCAGTGGTAGGTGACTAGAAAGCTACACTTCTATCCACTACGCTCAGAAGTCTCACAGTATAGTTATTTTGGAGGTGGAAAATTTTCCAATTATTTACCCTGTTCTCACAGGTGGCCAACTTGTTCCAGTGTGAATCTTAAAAAGATCTTGAGACGTATCAGTGAGAGATGGTTCTAAAGCATTGTGCAGTTGCCAGAGGAAATGCAGAAGTTCTTGATGAACCTGGGGATAACTCTTCATTGTTAACATTATCAACATCTTGTACTGATTTCTATCCCACATTGTGTAAGAATGTAGCAGGGTACAAATCAGAACTTTAAAAAGCCAATCAACCAGTCTGCAGGCCTTTGATCTCTTAAATGCTGGAATTATCACTAATTAGGGGAGAGTTAGCACTGGATAAATGGTAGCTGAATTAAAGGTGAAATCGGGATTTGTTGATTTAAATGTCTGTTCTCTTCTCATTAACAAATGCAACTTTTCAAATATTTATTGCTTATGCTTCAAGGGGAAAATTTGGAGCAGGCAACCCTAATCTAATTAATAAGATTAATCTTTCAGTACTTCAGTGCCAAACTCTCATAAAGCTGGGAAATGTAGTAACAATAGTGATTCTAAAGAAATGCCAACTTTCTTAAACCATAGAGGTATTTGTATGTTTGATACAATGAATTAGCACTGAGACAAACCAAAACAGGGATTTCACAACATTTTAAGAAGTGCCGTAACTGTCTCTCTGCCCATATCAACAGCGAAATGTCTTTCTGGGAGCTTTCTCAAAAGCTGTTATGCTTCACTGAAACACAAATGGCATGCCAATAGACTTCTATTTTCCAAATGCCCAGTGCCGATGCCTTAAAGTGCACCAACAGCTGAAGCAGGTTTAGATCCCCTTTGTAAATTAGCATGCTTGCTTATTTAAAGGCTTTTATGGCGAGGGGCCATGGGCAATAGGGGAAGGAAACCATCTCACCATTAGGACCAAGCGCCAGGCCCGGTCCAATGCAGACTGCCACCTGAAGTGAGCTGCCTACCCTCCCACCCAACAGCACCCACTTGTTTGTTGTGTTAGCATGCACATGTGCGCCCTGCCTCTCCCACAACTCTCAAGCATCACAAGACTTTCAAGACAAGGAGCGAGAATCTCACGAGACTTCAGCTGACTTCATCCTGGAAGTCTCATGAGTTGTGAGCCTCACAGGTGAGTGGGGAAGCAAGTGAGCGGCTGGGTACTTTTGGTCCCGCCAGTGACCTGCATAGCCAGCCGGCTAACCAGTCATGCAGGTGATGGGCCAGAACAAGAAGCAGCGGGACCAAGAAGGTGAGTGAGGGTGGTGGGCTGCCCATGCAGGCCGGTTGTAAGGGAGGCATGCAAGTGATCGGCTGCTTCTTGGTCCCACATGCAGGGGACCGGCAGAACCAAGAAGAGGCCGCTTGCTTGCACACCTCCTGCCCACCCGGACGGCTTGCTTGGGCAGCTGGCTGGCTGTGGCTGGTCAGCACAGCTGCCCAAGCAGTCCGAGTGGGCAGGAGTCGGGAGTCGTCCAAGCAAGTGGCTGCTTCTTGGTCCCAATGACTCCATGCACATGGCCAGTGGGACCAAGAAGCACTGAAGCGCAGCCTGCTGGCATGCCACTCTTCCATTATTCTGCCACCTGATGCATCCACATCAGGGTGCTTCATAGTAGGGCTGCCCCTGCCTAGCATAATGCAATACATTTTATGATTAAGAAAAAGAACATCTTCCTATAATGCATAATAAACTTATAGAGCTCATCACTATAAGACATTGTGATATGAACTACTTAAATAGTAATGTAGTATATGATAAAATGAAGATAGGCTCCTCAGTCACTGTACTAGCAATAGTAAAAACTAGGGCCTTGGGTCCGAACCCCGAATCAGATTTGGGTGATTCGGACCCTCACGAACCGGATACGAACTGGTTCGGGCGAAGTCCGAGGTGGCCCGAAGCCAATTGGCTCTGAAGCTTCGGGCTGCCTCGGTGCTTTGGAGGCAGCCCCAGTCCCCCACCAGCCTCCTTACCTCCCTCTGCCATCTGCCGCTGCCCTTGTGTCTGGCGGATTCCAGTGCCACCGACGCATAAGACAGGAAGTCTTATGCGTCGGCGGCTGTGGAAGCCAATGGATGCAAAGGCGGTGGTTGGCGGAGGCAGGTAAGTGGGGAAGGGGAGAGGGGGCTTACCTGCTCTGCCACCGTCTTTGCGTTTGGCACCTTCTTCCGCAGCTGACACATAAGATGGGAAGTAGGCCGCGCAGATGTGAGAATGTGCTCAGCATCAATAAATTGCTGTTGCTGCAGTGTGATGCTCGTTGACTAATTCGAATCAGTAAAAAAATTGGGTTTTACCCACATTATCACAGGTAAAAGCAATTCAGCTGTCGTACAGATGAGGGCTAAGAGTATTCCATGGGTTTGGAAGCGGCCAATCTCTGCTCTGGAAGATCAAACGCTCCATGGATTTTCACCATTACCAGATTATTCTGGGGCGGAGCGCACACCCCTGATATCCAGTAGAGCTTGCCACCAGCCCTCAATAGCATCTGGGCTATCACCATAGGCCTGCCCAGGGTTGTGCTTGGACAGGATAAAGCAACACATGGAAAGGGCATTGACTGATGTGTGTTGGCCCATGGCAGTGTCCCTGCATGCACTGGGTCCTGGCCTCCCTGTGTTGAGCATGGACACTCAAATGCAAGTAGAAGCCACTGTAAGATCAGGAACACGAGTTCATTCCTGTGTGCATTTTCTTGAGTCTTTCATTGCTTCCCATGCACACTGCTTCCGATGTCCACCACCTTGGGGGCCAACTGTTTCCAGTTCTCTCAACATCTGAACCAGCCCTATGTTGGTGGCATTTTGTCCTTTGGTTAGTAGAGGTAGTCCCAAATGGGTATTGAAGTACAGCGACCCTATGAAAAGAGGACAGGGCTCCTGTATCTTTAACAGTTGCATAGAAAAGGGAATTTCAGCAGGTATCTTTTGTATGCAAGCAGCACCTGGTGAAATTCCCTCTTCGTTACAACAGTTAAAGCTGCAGGAGCCCTTCCCTCTTTTGTATCTGGTCCCTGGGCAGGGATCCTGCAGCTTTAACTGTTGTGATGCAGAAGGAATTTCACCAGGTGCTGCATGCATAGAAATGACACCTGCTGAATTTCCCTTTTCTATACAACTGTTAAATAGGGCTGTGCATGGACCCCCCACTCCGCTCTGTTCCCGATCCGCAAATTGCAGATCGGGCCCGCTCCATCCCACCTTGATCCGCTTAGGCTCTGCTCTGCTCCACTGAGGAGCTCCGGCTCTGAATCGGAGCTCCACAGAGGTGGGGGGCGGAGCTAGGTAAGCCCCCCTCCCTCCTCCCCCTTACCTGCTTCCATCCCGGCCCACCACCAGCTTCACTAGAGCCTGCGGCTCAACCAGGAACTGTAGGCCCCGCTCTAGTGAAGCCGGCGATGGGCCACAACGGATGCAGCTAAGACCCCCCCTCCCCCTTGCCCCCTTACCTGGCTCTGCTGCCGTCACTGCACAGGTGGTGGCAGGGCCAGATAAAAAACCCTCCCCCTTACCTGCATCCATCCGCGGCCCCACGGCTGCTTCAACTGAACCCGAGGACTCAAACAGGAAGACCAGGTCTTCCTGTTTGAGTTCTCGGGCTCAGTTGAAGCAGCCGCGGGGCTGCGGACAGATGCAGGTAAGATCCCCCTCCCCCTTGCCCCTTTACCTGGCTCTGCCGCTGTCGCCGCATGGGCGGCAGCGGCAGTGGCAAGGCCAAGTAAAAAACCCTTACCTTTTTTGCAGAGCTCTGGATCGAGATGAAGGATCCGCCTTCACCCCGATCCTCTTCGCCTCCGCCTTAAGGGGAGGCGAAGCACCCCGATCCGCTTCTGCTTCTCCGGTCCGAGGAGAAGCGGAGCACAGCCCTACTGTTAAAGCTACAGGAGCCCTGTCCTCTTTTTCATAGGGTCACCCTATATTAACATCTCATTGCAAAATAAGAGAAAAGTAAAGCCGTCATCGACAACAAGAGCAAATGGCAATGAGATGTAAGACAGATACTTGACAAAACTGACATATCAATAAAAAGTGGCTCTTCCGTGCACATTGAACTATGAGTGCTTGACTTTCCCCACTCTATTTGATAGGAACAGACACAGTCTTTCCTCTGTCAGTCACAAAGATGCTATCAGGTGCTACAACATCCAAACAGTTTTAGGAACCATCTGAAGCTGCAGCGTTTTAATGGTTTAGCAGGGCGGGGCGGAGGGGGGGACGTGCAGTGAAAGTTTTCCTGCTGTTAATAAGACAGAGGTGACTGTAAACAATAAGATCCCTTATAGCTATTTTCAAACAGGAATCAAAGCTGTAATTAAAGATAAAGCACTGTCAATGTTAAAGCCTTTAATGTAACATACCTTCTTTCCCCTTCCCTTTATATCAAATAAGCTTCACATAGAAAAGGCACAAGCATAACCGAAAAGAACAGAAGAAGAAAGAGCTACGCTGAAGACCTACTTTGCACTATGTAAGTATGTCACACAGATCCTGTAGCTTCAACAATCAAAGTATTGTTACTAGAATATGGGTGTGATCGTTACACAGAAGTGGATGTTAATTCTAGCAACGTTGTCTCCATTAACTTCTGTCATATGCAGCCCTTTTTTCACCTGCAGATTTTTATGAGAACAGATTGGAATGTTGCCTTGTCTTAACAGAGGAATCCTCTGCAGAATAGAATTATCCAGTTTACACTCTGGTCCCATTTAACTAGATTTCCCCCACACCACCCCGTATCAGAACAAGACACAGAGAGCGTCTTCTCTGGGTTCAAGTGTACTTAAATTTCTGGGCTCCATTCCCTTTCTTTCTGAGCTTTTGAACAAGGCTTGGGACCCTAATGTGCTCTTACCCCTATCTAGTTTAGTTGGATGCAACAGTGAAATGCATGGGGTGTAGTGGTTAGAGTGTTAGACTGGGACTTGGGAGATCTGGGTTCAAGTTCCTACTCAGCCATGAAGCCAACTGTGTGACTTTTGCACCAGTTTTGGCACTGATGGGGTCTAGATGGCATCTGTGAGTGTGCCCGCTTCCCTTTTTTTTATCTGTCCAAATGTCAGAGAACAGTCCACGTCTGCAAATGGGGTGCCCGGTTTTCATAAATTCCCCAAAACTCAGGGATGATGGGACTGCCTTGAGTCTTGGCGTGCATGTGTATCCCTGGATAAGCTGTCATGGTGGCGAGTTTGAGGTTTCTAACGTGCAAATTGACGGAGCTATCAAAAGGGGTGTGAATGGGGTGCCCAATTTTCATAAATTCCCCCAAAATCAGGGGATGATTGGACTTCCTTGAGTCTTGGCGTGCATGTGTATCCCTGGATAAGCTGTCATGGTGGTGAGTTTGAGGTTTCTAACATGCAAATTGATGGCGCTATCAAAAGGGGTGTGAATGGGGTGCCCGATTTTCATAGATTCCCCAAAAATCAGGGGATGATGGGACTGCCTTGAGTCTGGGCGGGCATGTGTATACATCCATGAGATGTCATGGTGCCAAACTTGAGGTTTCTAACTTTCACAGAAAAAAAGTTGTATACCTTTTTAGCTTAATGCAACCCTATGGGGGGGAAACGGAGCTCCGATCCGGATCCGGAGCTCCGCAGCGGAGCGGAGCGGACATAGGCAGAGCGGGGGCAGATCGAAGCGGCCCGATCCACAAATTGTGGATCTGGAAGAGAAGCGGAGCGGGGGGGGGTCCGTGCACACCCCTACTGCTAATACTACTACTAGCAGAGTAATTAACTGGCCCCCAAATGAGTCTGACTCAAGTTGACCATGGCCATAGCTAGACCTAAGGCTTATCCCTGGATCGTCCAGGGGTCAAACCTGTTCACCTAGGTGCCACACAGGGGATCCAGTGCTCAGGCAGGGGCGAACCCTAGATGATCCCAGGATAAACCTTAGGTCTAGCTGTGGCCCCTGTCTCTGGGCTCCAGTTCTCTCCTGAAGCCTGCACTGGTGTTCGGCCCTCCCTCCTGAGTTGTGGAGGGTTAAAGGACACCTGATTTCTCCTCCTACTGTTCAGCCTTAGGTCCCTGTAATGGAGTGGAGGCAAGGGCTGTGTCTTCAGAGGCCTTCCTCCCTCGCCTACCATAGAGACTCCTAATGCAGGACAATTCCACTGGAGGCAAATCATTCTACGTTGGGTGTGCCTTCGTCTTCCCAGGGCAGCAGGCAGCCAGAGAAAGGAAGAGGCATCATGATAGCAGTAGTCATGGAGTTCGAGGTGTGGAGGAAAACAACAGACCTTCCATATTCATTGGACTTTTGTGTCAGTCAACCACGCTTCGGTTGTGATAAGTGGAGCCTCACCAGCCCCCTGGTTCTCCAGGGAGCTGGCAGTGATGAAATGAGTGAGATGATAATGAAAGCAACATTGGCAGAAAACTCAGATCGAATACAGGCTAGAGCTCATTTGAAGGCTACTCTGTGGCAATACGGGCAGCAAAAGCAAACAAACTGTTTTTCTCTGCCTCGATTGCATCTGCAAAGAGCTGTCCAGAGGAGCTTTTCTAGGTGGTCAGGAGGCTTTTACATACTGGCCTGCAAGAGGAGAATTCTGACCTTTCGACAGCCCGCTGTGACCAATTTGCCCAGCACTTTGCAGACAAAATTACTCAGATCCGCTCTGACTTGGGCCATAGCTAGACCTAAGGTTTATCCCTGGATCGTCCAGGGGTCAAACCTATTCATCCAGGTGACACACAGGGGATCCAGTGCTCAGGCAGAGGCGAACCCTGGATGATCCCAGGATAAACCTTAGGTCCAGCTGTGGCCTTGGACACTATAGTTGATACAGACTCAGTGGATGTAACTCTGGTACCTGCTTGTCCAGTATTATTGGATACCTTTCCATTTGTACGGCCTGATGATGTGGACAGGATCCTTGGAGAGGTGAGAGCCACCACGTGTGTACTACATCCCTGCCCTTCCTGGCTCTTAAAAGCAGCCGGAGGGGGACTGGCTGAGTGGGTAAGTGGAGTGGTCTATGCCTCCCTTTGCCAAGGCAGGATTCCACCCTGCCTGAAGGAGGTGGTAGTATGACCTATGTTGAAAAAGCCCTCCTTGAACCCAAATTACCAGCCAGTCTCCAATATTCCATTTCTGGGCAAGGTGTTGGGGTGCGTGGTGGCCTCCGAACTCCAGGGATTCCTGGATGAGATGGATTATCTAAATCCATTTCAATTAGAGCTGTGTAAGCCTCAGGCCTCAGATTCGGAAATCCGAATAACGGAGGCCATTTCATGGCAAATCTGCCATTTTATGACAGATCCGCCATTTTCTTGCACAGCCCTAGCCCCCCCCATACAACCTACAACTCCCAGCATGCAGTGCCTTGGAGGGCTGTAGTTACCAGGGCCCAGGAGAAGAGAGAATACAGGAAATAGCTGTCACCATCCCCAGGTCCTCTGTGCGATTGGCTGCTTATGAAACAGGCAGCTGTAGAGCAATGTCACATGGACCCCTCCAGGGTCCAAGGAGACTCAGCCGATCACACAGAGGACCTGGGGATGTAAAATATCTTAGAGACAGCCAATTCCCTCCCTGGTGGTGCTCTGTGAAAGGCACATGCATGCACCCAGTTAATGAAAATGATACTTCACCTGCAGGCCAGGATTGTCCCCAAGGAGAGTCAGGAATATTCCTTCTGTACTCACCATACTTCAAGGAGGAGTGGATAAATGAACTGGGAGATGCACAGGCTAGGCTTTCCCAAACTGGTTGGGCCAAGCTGGCTGTTGATCATAGTTGCAGCCTTACATAACCTGGAGGAAGGAGGTCCTCTTCAAGCTATCCAGAATGGCATACAGCATCATCGTAAAACCCTAGAATATAACAATAATATAATATTATATCATCATTTAAAAGTGCTATACAAAAAGGATCATACAATGAACATTTAACAACAAAACAAAAAGATCATCGAGTAAAGGATATAACTCATTAAACTTGGCAGCAATAAAACTCAGTGCTCCATATTAAAAGCCCGCTGAAATAAAAAGTTCTTTGGTTTCTGGCAGAAGAAACACAGCAGGGAGGGAGCCAGTCTAGCTTCCATGGGAAGGGTGTTCCAGAGCCCCAGGGCAGCCACTGAGAAGGCCCTCTCCCGTGTTCTCACCAGGCGTGCCTGTGGTGGTGGTGGGATAGCTGTGCCAAGAAATGTACCAGAAGCCAGTTCAATCCCCAAACTGCTGATGCAAGTCCATTCGCCTCCCCTGCTTCACTCTGCAGCATCAGTTGCAGCCTACGGAGCATTTCAAGCTACAGTGCATGTTGGACAACAACTCTGACTTCCTCACAGGTGAACCCGGGTAATTTAAAAATTCCTCCTGGCCACAACAGCAGGAAATGAAAACTCACACTCTTTCCTGGCATTTTGGTTGGCCCACGGATTATGGGTTTGTTTGTTTTTAAAGTATTCACGGACCAGTATGTCTCTCTTCATGACATTCTAGGGACAGCAAAGGCTCTAGAATATACTAGAGCTGCCAACGTAAGACCAGGAGAGATAAATACCCAATGAGTGCTGCTGTTTTTAAACACACGTGCGTGTCTGCTGCTTGCCTGCCCTTTCTTCTCCTTGGATGATTGCCTTGTCTGCATCCAAACCTAAACTGTGGTCAGGTACTGAACAAGGGCCATTTGTTACTGTGAGTTTTGATTGGCTGCTTTTTATCCTGGATCCAGCCACGTGTGGAATGAGGGTGTTGAGTAGTGACAAGCAAAATGGAGTCATGTCCTGCGGAAGGGCAAACTATGGCTGTGGCGTTCTGGAAAGGGGGAAAGGCAAGGGACAATCAGCTGCACCAATGAAGACAAGCAAGGAACGAGTTCAGCCGGGGATCCTTTCTGCCCAGGCTCCATGCGGGGACAGACAAAGCCTTGGAAGCACTGATCTGTCCTTGCCACCTGTCGGACAAGCAGTGGGAGGAAGGGAGTGAGCTTTCAGGGCAGCAGGAGACTGGCAGGCAGCATGAGTCACTCATAGAAGGACATAATGTGAGAAGCAACCCTGATGTAAGCCAGGACTCTAATTAAGTTAAGCCATTCTTACAACTGCCACAGTAATGCTTTGTGTAATGCATATTCATAGAATCATAGAATAGCAGAGTTGGAAGGGGCCTACAAGGCCATCGAGTCCAACCCCCTGCTCAATGCAGGAATCCACCCTAAAGCATCCCTGACAGATGGTTGTCCAGCTGCCTCTTGAAGGCCTCTAGTGTGGGAGAGCCCACAACCTCCCTAGGTAGCTGATTCCACTGTCGCACTGCTCTAACAGTCAGGAAGTTTTTCCTGATGTCCAGCTGGAATCTGGCTTCCTGTAACTTGAGCCTGTTATTCCGTGTCCTGCACTCTGGGAGAATCGAGAAGAGATCCTGGCCCTCCTCTGTGTGACAACCTTTTAAGTATTTGAAGAGTGCTATCATGTCTCCCCTCAATCTTCTCTTCTCCAGGCTAAACATGCCCAGTTCTTTCAGTCTCTCTTCATAGGGCTTTGTTTCTAGACCTCTGTTCATCCTCGTTGCCCTCTTCTGAACACGCTCCAGCTTGTCTGCGTCCTTCTTGAATTGTGGAGCCCAGAACTGGACGCAATACTCTAGATGAGGCCTAACCAGGGCCGAATAGAGAGGAACCAGTACCTCACGTGATTTGGAAGCTATACTTCTATTAATGCAGCCCAAAATAGCATTTGCCTTTCTTGCAGCCATATCGCACTGTTGGCTCATATTCAGCTTGTGATCTACAACAATTCCAAGATCTTTCTCATTTGTAGTATTGCTGAGCCAAGTGTCCCCCATCTTGTAACTGTGCATTTGGTTTCTATTCCCTAAATGTAGAACTTGGCATTTATCCCTATTAAATTTCATTCTGTTGTTTTCAGCCCAGCACTCCAGCCTATCAAGATCACTTTGAAGTTTGTTTCTGTCTTCCAGGGTATTAGCTATCCCACCCAATTTGGTGTCATCTGCAAATTTGATCAGCGTTCCCTGCACCTCCTCGTCCAAATCATTAATAAAAATGTTGAAGAGCACTGGGCCCAGGACTGAGCCCTGCGGCACCCCACTCGTTGCCTCTCCCCAGTTTGAGAAGGTTCCATTGATAAGTACTCTTTGAGTCCGATTCTGTAGCCAACTGTGGATCCACCTAATAGTTGTTCCATCTAGCCCACTTTTAGCTAGTTTGTTAATCAGAATGTCATGTGGTTCTTTGTCAAAAGCTTTGCTGAAGTCAAGATATATGACATCCACAGCATTCCCACAGTCCACAAGGGAGGTTATCCTATCAAAAAATGAGATCAAATTAGTCTGACAGGATTTGTTCCTGACAAATCCATGTTGGCTTCTAGTAATCACTGCATTGATTTCAAGGTGTTTACAGATTGACTTCTTTATAATCTGCTCCAGAATTTTCCCAGGGATGGATGTCAGGCTGACTGGTCTGTAGTCCAGTGGTTCCCAATTGGTGGTCCATGGACTACAGGGGGTCCACGTAACCCACCCAGGGGGTCCATGGCACCATTCACCTATTAGCTCTGCAAGGTCTGCACTTTAATAAAAGAAAATGCGCCGTCTCTCGCGCTCTGTTTGCTTCGACGGTGACATCATGGGTTAAAGTACCCGTGTGATTTAGCAACTAGCTTCAGAGATTACTTCCCTGCACCTAATCCTGAAAACTCCTGGAGAAGGAATCCTTTTGAATGTGGTGATGTACAACTAAAATATCTGCGGAACAGCAAGATGCACTTGTTGATGTGGCTTGTGACGGTTCATTGAAATCATTTTTCAAAGAATATAGACTGGACCAATTCTGGGTGAAGGTTTTTCCTGATTATAAGAAGTTAGGTGAAAAAGCTTTGAAACATCTAGTTCCCTTTTGTTCCACACATCTTTGTGAACAAACATTTTTGACATTTTGTTATATGAAGAACAAGCATAGAATTTGCCTCGATGTTGATCTGATTTGAAATTAAAAGTAGGAAATATTGAACCGGATGTGGAAGGGATTGTTCGGGACAAAAAGAGGCATGATTTCTCCCATCACATTTAGGTTTAGTAGCTGCTAGACATGTCATGATTTGTTCACTTGTAAACTAGACGTTAGTAAAATTAAATTCGTCTTTATATTCCTTACTAAATCATTGTCATTTTTGCATGGTAATATCACAAATATCACAAATTTTATGGTCTGTTTTTTAGTATCCCTAAAATCTTTTGCTTATTAGGGCTACCCCTTATTTTCTCCAAAAAATTGGTTCGCACAGGTAACTACCATAGAGATAACAAAATTTTCAAAAGTAGGGGGTCCATGGCTTGGCATTTGAAAAACAAGGGGTCCGTAGTATTTAGCTAATTGGGAACCACTGTTCTAGTCTATTTGATGGAATGTTCTTGCTGAAATATCTCTCTCTCTCTCTCTCTCCTTATTTAACATCTTCTTTTACAGATTTCTGGGACTATGAAATGGTTATAGAAATCTTAATCCACTAAACATAGGGGCTTTCATTGATGAATCAATTAAAGGGTCAAATCTGCATAATTTTGCATATAACAATACTTTCAAAAGGGGGAAAATACCTTGTTTTTAGAAGGTATGTGCTTGTGTTTGCAAGAAATGCCCATCTTTTAAGAGGCATTCCCTCACGTGTAGGAGAGATGGGGCAATACCTGTCCTAAGGTGTCACATCCCACCAACAGGTTTTGTAAGTTCTTGTCTTCAAAATAATTTAAAGCAACTGCTGCCCGCCTAATTGTAGCCACTATTTTAGATGATTAAAAGGTTTTTATTCAATTAGCTTAACCAAATAATCAATTAAACTTTGTTGTCTTTTTAAAAAAAGCAATAACAACCACAAACCTTATTTAAACAGTTTGACGTTTTGGGGCTTAGAGAGACCATAATATCCTCCAATTTTTAAAAACAAAACATAACATCATAATTCTCTCAGCTAATATAACCTGGTGAGCCTTCTAGTTATTGTGCCTCCATCACACCAATGCCAGCTTGTCACCTTCTTAGTAGGCTAATAATTGCCTAAGAAGCTTGGACCAATGTGTTTTGTGGGACTCTACAGCACAACAGAGGTCTCCGCACAGGAAGATTATATGACACAGAAATTGCATTCCATTTTGATTGATAGACGAAGCCCATTGCAGTGTGTAGAGCAATGTGCTAAATGTTACATATGCCCTGAGTGGGTAATTTCAAGAAATTATTAAAATGCGCTTCTTTTAAAGGGTTTGGTATTGTAAGTCAAAGAGACTCTGAACAGACCCTGCGCTGATTAGTGTGGGTGACCACAGTATACTGGAATCTTTGATATTCTTTGGCTTTTGCTTGGTTTCCCTGAGGCCCTTTGGACTAAGCAAGTTAAGATCGCTGAGACACCCTTGGCGTTCTGGGAAACTCAGTGACATTTAAAGGCTGCTGGGGCCCATTCTGCTAATATCTAAACTAATTAAAATCAAATCATAATTGTGGAAACTTGTTCACTGGAATTCTAATAAGCCTTGGAGCTGTACACAGTGAATGTTGCTGTGCTGACGGCAGTTATCAGCATGTGAGAGTACCATTTTACCAGAGAGAGAATTGTTCCTGGCATTTTTTCCCAGTCATCCTTACAACCATCCTTCTTATATGATAAATGTTGCTGCTAATGTGAGATGAAAACTCGAATTTTGAGATGTCAAGACAGAAACACACTGGAGTCACTGCTGTCTTGTAATAAGATTCCTGTGGATGGGAAAAGCTGCCTGTGAGAGAAGACTGTAATAGGAGCCCATGACTCATGGTGGTAGTCAGCTACTTCATGAGGTTCATTTTGGAGGACTCTCAGTACAGTATATCTGTAAAGATGTATTGGCACAGGGGTAAAATAGACTTGATAGGGCTGAATTGGAACGAGCAGGCCAGCTTCTAGGAGATCAAGGGAGGCTAAGGATGGAGGCTCCCAAAGCTAGGCAGGGATGAATCTGTTGGTTATGCTCTCTCCCACCTTTAAATATTTAAATCACAAGTCATGTTCATAAAGAACTTTTGCAAATTTTGGTACATTCTTATCAAAAATTTACTGAAATGAAATGCTCACCCATCTACACAGGCCAAGTTCAATAGGTGCAGCTGTTCCCAGGATGGAGAAGACCATGTTGTACCTGCCAGCCATGAAATTGTTAAAGTCAAGGAGCCTGTCAGAAAAAAAGAGGTGGCCACCCTAATCCAACACCACTGGAATTCAAACCAAAACATTTAAGAGCTAAGCAGCAGTCAAAGTCCTGAACCCAGATGGAAAATACAGTCCATTTCAATTTCTCCCACTTTTTAAAGAATATCCTGTTGATGAAGGAATGTGTGAACTTTGATAAGTTCTTATCAAAAAATTAATAGAATGAATTTCTCATCCATCCCTACCCAATCATTCTTCACTGATCTGGTTCAGTGGAAGTGAGAAAAAAGGAAGAGAAAAGTCAAACAGATTATGCTGTCTTTAAATTTCTTTTATTTATTTATTTATTTATTTATTTATTACATTTTTATACCGCCCAATAGCCGAAGCTCTCTGGGCGGTTCACAAAAATTAAAACCACAGTAAAACACCCAACAGTTTAAAACACAATTACGAAATACAGTATAAAAAGCGCAACCAGGATAAAACCACACAGCAAAGTTGATATAGGATTAAAATACAGAGTTAAAACAGTAAAATTTAAATTTAAGTTAAAATTAAGTGTTAAAATACTGAGTGAATAAAAAGGTCTTCAGCTGGCGACGAAAGCAGTACAGTGTAGGCGCCAAGCGGACCTCTCTGGGGAGCTCGTTCCACAACCGGGGTGCCACAGCGGAGAAAGCCCTCCTCCTCCTTTTAGTATTTCCCTCTCAATAACTCTTTTTTTTTAAAATTGAGCCCATGAAGAACTCTTAAGAACAAACAAACCCTGTTCCCCTGTTTCAGACAGGAAGACAGGTTAGGGGTTGATAGGAAGCTCCCACCTCTCAGAAAGAACCTTAAAGCATGACCTTTCTTGTCTCAGAGGTAATGCTCATCAATCCCTCTTTAAGCTTCATCCCACCAGCCTTATATTGTGCTGTTGCAGCGAAATCTACACAAAAGACTCAAATGACGCTGACATTATAGTCTGCTTTTACTGCAAAGGACTTAGATGACGTTGACTATGTCCTGCTGTGATTGCGGTTCTTCCCCCCTTATAGTGAAATATTTTGGTGCGGGGAAAGTCCGATTCTTTCTGGCATGCGAAAACACATCGCTCAAATTTCAACATGTGTTTTCATCCATCATTTTCAATGCGCTGTACTGTGGGTGTGTTTTCAAGGGGCGGTACTGCTGATGAAGGAGAGGGGTGTGCAAATTCAAATCCTTTCCTCCTGCTGCTTCTGAACTCCCCTGCTCCCTCCTGGCAGGGAAACAGGAGCGGCTAAATCCCCCAATTGAACAAGCAAAAAGCAGCAGCAGCAGCAGCCCTCACCCACATATATACAAATCAAGCAGACAGGACAGCGAGGGAGGAATGGAAGGGTGGGAGGAGAGACTCTTTAGATCTGTGTGTGTTTTAAACCATTTTCCACTGCAAAGGAACACATTGTTCTGTAGGTCCTTAAGGAGCCCTCTTCAAAGCAAGACAAGGCTGGTCAGTTTCACCCAAATGTCTGGTCAGTTTCAAGCAAAGGCCTTTGGCTGCTTCTGAATCTCTCTCTCTCTCTCTCTCTCTCTCTCTCTCTCTCTCTCTGTGTGTGTGTGTGTGTGTGTGTGTGTGTGTGTGTGTGTGTGTGCGCGCGCGTGTGTGTGTCCTTTTCCATCCTACTTTGCCCCATTCCCCTGCCCCTCCTTGCTCTCCATGGGGGTGGGTCTCCCCCCAACATAACAGACACAGGCTGTGTGTCTCTTCCCTTATTGATTTGTCTCCCTAAAAACATGTGTTGCTCTTGTTCTTATTTGAAGGGGAGTTGGTGGGGGGAAGGACACAGATTGTACTTCCATTCCTTTGAGCATGTGAAGCTGAGTGGGGGATGGCAGGAGACACAAACAGGGGGAAGCAGAGATGGAAGTGTTCTGCATGGGGGGGGATCCTGCATCTCCCCACCTTTTTCTTTTCTTTTTAACAATGGGGGGGTCCAGTTTTTATTGGGAGCCCCCACATGGGAAAGGATGGCTTAATCCTCTCAGTAACTGTGATTTGCCTCTCAATTCCTCTGCCATTGGAGGTCCTGGCACTGCATTGGAAGTCTCCTCCTCTGTACACTGGGAGTTGAGATGGCCTCTTCCTACCTCACTTCACTCCCCCACCCCAGCCACCCACCCTGTTGTTTTCCCCCTTTTTAAAGTTGCAAAAATTAAGACTGCAATCTGAGGGGCTCTAATTTGGAAATTCATTCCATTGAAATCAATGGGATTTATTTACTGAGTAAGCATGCAAAAGAGTTGACTGCAGTCTTACGTAACGTTCTACTTTGGTGTTCAGTAACAAGAGAAGCAAATCCCAGTGAAGACCCTGTTGTCCGAGGGGGAGTTGTCCCCACTTCAAACAACCAATAAATGGTAGGAGGAGGTACAAAGAAGATCTGGGGGGTGGGGATAAGAACATGTGTGAGTGAACCTCAACAGATCTCCGCAATGCGCTACAGCAGAGGTGTAGGTTTACAAGTTTTCATATGCTATATAAGCACTACATAAGCACAATGGCCATAGCTAGACCTAAAGTTTATCCCTGGATCATCCCTGGGTCAAACCTGTTCATCTAGGTGACACACAGGAGATCCAGTGCTCAGACAGGGGTGAATCCTGGATATTCAGGATAAACCTTAGGTCTAGCTGTGGCCTATATTACCGAAATGGGATAATTCGAGGATAAACCAAACAAAAGTGTACGTGGGATGAACCTCTTTGAATGAGCAAGCAAGCAATGGAGCCGGTGAATGGCTAAACAGGTGGGCATTCAAGCCAGTGTGGTGTAGTGGCTGAGAGCCAGTGTGGTGTAGTGGCTAAAGTGTTGGATTGGGAGTCGGGAGATCTGGGTTCTAGTCCCCACTCAGCCATGGAAACCCACTGGGTGACTTTGGGCCAGTCACAGACTCTCAGCCCAACCTACCTCACAGTTGTGAGGATAAAATGGAGAGGAGGAGGATTATGTATGCTGACTTGGGTTCCTTGGAGGAAAAAAGGCGGGATATAATAATAATTTACTCAAACAACCAATTGCTCAGACCAGGTCACAGCCTGAGACTTTATAGGATACTCTCTTGCACCTTGCTCCAACTTTTTGCACACAATCTACTTTTGTGATAGCTTCATTGAGAACCCAAGGCCTGTTATCCTCTCCATCCCACCCCCACCCTGCAACTCAAGCATACCAATATTATGTTATCTTTGCAGTGATGCAAAAATAATAAAGAAATGGCCATCCACATTTAAAAACAAACAAACCTGGAATTTTGGTGCATTGGGAAAGATTCAAATCCGACTGTTCATCACACTGCTAAGTGCTGCCCAATATGTCCAGCTGATATTTCAGCCAGTTTTCACCAGGGCCTTAGCTAGACCTACGGTTTATCCCGAGATCGTCCCGGAGTCATCCCTGCCTGCTCCCGGGATCCCCTGTGTGTCATTTACGTGGATAGGATGACTCCGGGATGATCCCGGGATAAACCGTAGGTCTAGCTAAGGCCTAGGACTGTGTGATTCACTCTCAGAATGGTCCCTTATCTATGAATAAAATGCTTCACCTGCTCCATAGTTCTTTGTTGATGTCCTTCTCAGACATTTTTGAAATATTCACTTCCAAACATGAAGGATATGTTGATCATGTCCTACAGTTGCATCTCCGGCCAGCATGTAAGCCAAGAAAGTTCACGGTTCCAGGAAATGAACGGACTCCAAGCAATTCCATTTCTTTAATGTAGCTGCACTCCCAGCATTGTTCCAGCTGATGTACAGAAACATGTCTGGTATATACTTTGTTCTACAGATGCCACTCACCTGACTGGTTTGACTCTACTGGCTCACTGGCTCGGGACACCATGAGTAATCAGAATGGATTTGATCCGTCCTTCTTTTTCAGATAGACACGCCTCTATGGATAGAAGTGCTATTGGAATAATAGGCCTCTTGCGAAAATCACATTGGGAATTTATCTTTATTAGTCTGTATTTTAATTCCATCCAGTGCATCCTCATTAAGCAACTGTTTGTTCCCTTGGGCATTTTTGAACTACCTTTCCATCTACTCATTGCTTTTCAAGGCTGTAAAAGTGAAAGCCTATTTGAATTTTTATATAGAATCTGTGAGTTTCCTATTTCCCCCTGTAGAACTTCAGGCATTTCTGAGCATGGACGTGTACCTGCTTTTGCTGTATATAGTCTATTATCCCGAACAGAACCAATAAATACTCCTGCGAGAAATTAAATAATACATATCTGAATGGATTTTCTATAACCAGAAAACAGATTTTCTGCACTTGTGTTTTATTGTAACTTAATGCTTGTGAAACATCTATCTGGGTATTGGAGTGAATATGCTTTGCCTAGAAGAAGCCTAAGCCAAAATAGAGGCATAACATGTTGATAATGGTCTTCAAATATTTAAATTGATGCCATAAAGAAGATAGCGAATAATTGCTCACTTTCATATTTGGGTGCTTGGATCACAGACATATTAGCTCTGCCATAGAAAGGAATGACCAAACCACTCTCTTTCATTTGCACCAACACAAGAAAGAGAGAGAAAATGCCATTGTTTTAAAGAAAAGAAAAGCATTTCTGGAAAGGGTTGAAGTAATAGTGAAGGAAGGGGGAAAGTGATTAACTTTCTCCCCCATCAGCCATTTCACCACTCCAGATCTCTCTCTCTCTCTCTCTCTCACGCACACACACACACTCACACAGCAGCTTTCCCTCCATATAATGCAGTATGCATGTTTATACAGAACTCCATTGAGCCATGCCCACAGAAATGCACCTTCTTACCTGGGAGAAAAGACTGCTCCTAGGCTGAATCCTCTAAGCATTCCAGAGGACTTGGGAATGAGCCTTGACTCACTTTGCCCGGGGCTTTTACAGAAGCAGTGTGAGTCCATTGCTCAACTCCTCTCTTCTGAAAGTCTTGTGCAAAGCATAGCCCCCGGAATTAGAGGAGGCAGGTGGGCGTAAGCCTTCCCTAAATTTGCCTCTCCCCTTAGATGATCAGACCATAGTAATCAAGACCGACTGATATTCTAGAACAGTGTTTTTTTAATTCCTCTCCTCCCCACAACAGACCACTTAAAAATTGCTGGGGAAGACATTTTTTGTTTTTGTTTTACAGAGCAAAGCCTATACATGAATCCTATTTTAATAACCACCCCTCACATGCAATGGTTGTTTGACTGGTCTGTAAACTTGAGGCAGGTCACCTGAACGGACCTCCCGTGGTCCACAGGCCACAGGCTGGAGAACCTCTGTTCTAGAAGTATTCTATCATTTTCCCTTTGATCAAATATCTTGCCTTTTTGAATTCAAGTATACATATGATTGTGATAAACCTAGTTCAACCATATTGAATATGATCACTTACAGCATTATTATTTGCCCATTAAATATGCAGGTTAGTCTCCAAGGCAAACCAGGTCATTCTGTGGGTCCCACAGACCCGAGTGGCAACTCTTAGTTATCACTGTTCATGAAGGTGCCTCACAATGGTCACTAACATCACCCCTACCTAGGTATACCTGCCAAACATGATCAGATTACCTTAATTAACAGGTGTCACTTCTTGCTTGCTGCCCATGGCCTCTGCAGGTAGGCAAAACTCTGCCCACCAGGCCAATTTGACAACAGTAAAAAATTTTTTTACTTGACCTCAATGTAAAGAGGCCTACTACTGGAGTGAAGCCAGCTTCTCTAGGCTCCTTCAGTGTAACTTGCGCTGGCATGTCAGCACCAAGGGTGACTTGCGGCCCTCCTGCCTATTCCTTATCAAAGCCTTTCAGGTCTGGAAGGGGAAGGGCTTTCCACAAATGGGGTGTCACTACTAGCTGACCACCACACCTCACCTCAGCCGGTGGGGGTCACACTTTAAATACACATGTGCTCTTTCAAGAAAAAAGGCTATCTTCTGAAAAATTAAATGCATCAAAGGTGAAGCAAAGGTACTTTGCAAAAGAAAATAATAAAATATTTTAGATTTCATTTTTTGCCTCTGTCAAGAAATCTGGAGCTAGAGCAGAATCCAACAGGGTGCTTACACCCCACCCATTCTTTTCTGCCCCGCTGATTTCCACATGGAAGTGGTGGGTCCCTTGCATAAGCAGTGAACCCACTGCTTATGCAAGGGACATTTAGCGCTTCCAAGGGGAAGCCCAGAAATGAGCAGAAACACTTGTTTCTGGAAGGAGGCAGCAGAGTTCTGTTATGTGAACTCCGCCAAGCCTCCTCCTTCCATATACAAGTGTTTCCACTGGTTTTGTGTTGCCCCAGAAGCATTAAATTGCCAACGTACAAGCGATAGGGGATGCCTGTGCAACAGGGGGGATCTACACTACTGCTTTTAAAGCGCTTTAAAGCGCTTTGAAAACGTTTTGAAACCTGTCTATTAGGGGTGTGCACGGACCCCCCACTCCACTTCTCTTCCAGATCTGCAATTTGTGGATTGGGCCGCTCCACTCCGCCCCCGCTCTGCCTATGTCCGCTCTGCTCCGCTGTGGAGCTCCGGATTGGAGCTCCGTTTCCCCTCCATAGGCTTGCATTGAAAGCTAAAAAAGTATACAACTTTTTTTCTGTTAATGTTAGAAACCTCAAGTTTGGCACTATGACACCTCATGGACATATACACAGGCACCCCAATTCACACCCCTTTTGATAGCTCCGTCAATTTGCACGTTAGAAACCTCAAAATCACCACCATGATAGCTTATCCATGTGTCCACATGGATGCCAAGTTTCAAGGCAATCCCATCATCCCCTGATTTTTGGGGAATTTTTGAAAATCGGGCACCCCATTCACACCCCTTTCGATAGCTCCGTCAATTTGCACGTTAGAAACCTCAAACTCAGCACCATGATAGCTTATCCAGGGATACATATGCACGCCAAGACTTAAGGCAATCCCATCATCCCCTGATTTTTGGCGGGGCTCTAACCTTTTAACTCACCCCAAATCAAGTCCCATTTTACAACTATGTCAATTTGCAAGTCAGAAACCTCTCCTTCAGTACCCTGACAGCTAATCCATGTGTCCACATGGATGCCAAGTTTCAAGCCAATCCCATCATCCCCTGATTTTTGGGGAATTTTTGAAAATCGGGCACCACATTCACACCCCTTTTGATAGCTCTGTCAATTGCATGTTAGAAACCTCAAACTTGGCACCATGATAGCTTATCCAGGGATACACATGCACACCAAGATTCAAGGCAATCCCATCATCCTCTGATTTTTGGCGGGGCTCTAACCTTTTAACTCACCCCAAATCAAGTCCCATTTTACAACTATGTCAATTTGCATGTCAGAAACCTCACCTTTGGTCCCATGACAGCTTACCCATGTGTCCACATGGACGCCAACTTTCAAGCCAATCCTATCATCCCCGGATTTTTGGGGAATTTATGAAAGTCGGACACCCCAGTATCTGCAGACAGCTCAATGGGCCCATTTCAAAGGAAATCCCAACATGCCATGAACTGGGGAGTAGAGATAATCCTAAATATGAATCTTCTTCCACACTTGAAAAATGTATTTGGAACTTCCAAAAGTCTAAGTGAGCGCAAGAAGGACTTATCTCCTGAGTCAAAGCAAAACACACAAAAACCAAACCATCCCTGCGAGGTGGGCAGGGGAGGAGGGAGGGAAGGCAGGCAGGCAGCAGACATTTCTGGGGGCACAAGGAAGTGAGCCAAGGATAGTTTCAAAGCCAGTAATGCATATAAAATGGAATAAATAAATAAATAAATAAATAAACAAACAAACAAAGGAGGGGTGGACTTAAAAGCAGCAGTGTTGCTGAATAAACAACAAGAAGAATTTTTTTAAAAAGGCTATATCTGTCTTTTACCAGTAAGAGGGGAGTGGACATGCCCAAGAGGAGGGGGAATCATCAGCCAATTTGACTGGTCCTGTCTAGGTACCAGTCTTTAAGAAGCAAACGATCATTTCAACTCATGATAGGCATTCACTCCAGTGATTTACCTTTGGAGGGCTCTGATGGCCCTCCAAGGACAGGAGAGTGCACAGGGCACGTCCTTGCCCTAGGGGAGCTCATCCCCTTACACCACATCTTTTCAGTTGTTCCCCAAAGTTAGGGTGGGTAGCAGTGCTGTGCTTTTTCTATCTCTTATTATTGGCTTAGTATATGATTTCAGGTTGTGTTTGTGCATTTGGTGGGGCTACTGTTTTAAAAAAAACACTGGGAAAAGTCTGTTCAGACTAAGAAAGAGAAGTTCCCAGAATCCCAAGTTACCCATTTTGCCTATCCCCTCCTCCAACTTTGGGATCATGTGACCATGACCAGGAGTTGACTCTGCCCCTCAGCCCTTCGAAAAAGGTATTTTCCCGCTGTTTTACTCGATTTTTCCAAAAACTCTAGCAAGCGAACCGCAGTCACACAGAGAGCTGAGAGTAGGCTCAAAATGACCCCCAGCCACGACTCTCTAAGCACATGAACTTTCAGAAAGATAGCTTTAAAAACAACACAGTTATCCCCTGTTCTTTTCCGCAGTGCAATCCTATGATCGAAATTTTTCAAAATGGTGATCGGATCGGTCCGCAAAAAGAGAAGCGCCCCGTGTATGGGCGCTTCTCTTCGCCGTGCTTCTACGTGTCCCCGGTCCGCTTCTACTCCGCCTCTGGGCAAGGCGGAGCAGGCCAATTCGCTTCTGATTCTCCGCTTCTAATCGGAGCGGAGCACATCCCTACTGTCTATGGAGTGTGTCCTGGGCCCCAACAGTTGTCAAAACTGTTATAAAGTGCTTTAAAGCAGTAGTATAGATTCCCCCCCTCAGAAGCGAATCAGTGCCGGTGCAAATGCCCTGTCAGATTCTGCTCTTGGATTTGAAATACTCTTGTAAAATCTATAATTTCTGCAAGTCTTATCAAAACCTTTTTTCAAAATTCAGTGTTAGTGGTATTTGATACCATAATAATTAAATCAAATTTATGGATTGAATCATGCACAATGCACAAAAGGTGGCTCTTTCATATCTTTTGCACTTGCACAGAGATTCAGTGAAATTGGTGGGTTATCCTGAAAAATGTTCAGGAAATGATAGTTATCATAGCCTTCAAAATCTAACAGGCCTGATACTGCCGCTGGTTCTATGAGTCTGAGCAGAATCACGCTCCCTCCCTCTCTCCCTCCCCCCACCCCATGAATCAGCAAGCCAGTTGGTGTTTCCCCCTCCCCCAAACACTGCAATTGGAGGAGAACATGGTCAGGGACAGTGATGTGGCCATTCCACATTGGTTAGCCACAGAAGTCCATATAAAAGCCACCCCTCATCCCATTCAACATTTTCCAAATATGGAGATATTCAATTTAGACACACACACACACACACACACACACACACACACACCAGAATAATTCCGGAGATTTTAGAAGCTCCGATTGGGCATGTCTCTGCTCTGATATTAATTAATGGATTTGGAAGAGGCCAATCTCTGCTCTAGAAGATTGAATGCTCCATGGATGTTTGTGCTTACTGGATAATTCCGGAGCGGATTGCACACCCGTACTGTGTAGCTAACGCTGTTAAATCATTGAGAAGTTCAAAATATTGCTTTTTAAAATATGCTGCCTACTCCAACTTATTGTGATGGTTCTGGTTGCATATTTAAATAAATTAGTTAAGCATTTTAAATTCAAATACTTCATTTTGACTGATATGTGAGGCAAATTCAGAATCTGAATTATCATGTTACCTGTCGCCATGAAGGAGATACTTTAAAATATATACTGTGTTTGCTCCTATCTCGGTCAGAAAGCTTATTCAGTTGATTACTCTCTAGGGTTATTAATACCGTACTAACTTGGAGATTTCAGTCATGTTCTGTTACAGGAGAGTTCAATAAATCCCCCCTTCCCTTTAGCTAAATCTCTTTTTCTGCTGGGACTAGAACATGGCCATAAAACACATTTGGATATGCAAACTCTTCCTTGAAGGAGTAAAGTTTTGTACCGCTCTGACAGCTTACACAGTTCTGCAAAGGTTGCATTGGTGAATGGCCCAACCTCAGAATAGTTGTTCACTAGTGACTGGTATTAACGGTAGGCTCATCAATTTCTGAAATCAGGGAACCTACAGCTATACAAACGTGATATACTCTGACAGCTACCAGGTATGCTTCTAAATGTTGTATTAATTGCATAAAATGCACTGGGGACATGGTACATGCAATATCATTGCATTTATGTTACCATTGAGAATTATAGTTCATTTGATAATAGTGTGACATATATGTTAACAATAATGAAGAACTAGAAATTGCAAGTGGGGGCTCTTTGGTGGTAGTGGGGAGGCGCTTCACATAATATGCTAAGTTTGCCTGCTTTGTCTGGTTAAAAAGGCGAAAAAGAGTATCAAGTGGATAATGCTGGAAGCATAGTGTGCTGTGTGGCCCATAAACATTAGCTAAAATGCAGCAATGCATTTAAAGACCAGCACACTTTTTCTTTTCTCTAAGTTCAGCTACCACTTAGGTCAGCTCAAATCAGATTACTGCAACACTGCACGGCATTTGAATGTTTCGTAAATTACCCGAATGACCCAAATTATTGTCCTCTTATCCATAAGGTTATATTTATTATCTTCTTTGTGTCCCAACTTAAGGCATGACCCAGCCAACATCAGCACTTTAAAAAATGTGATGCTATCATATTTATTTATTTATTGGTTTGTTTGTTAATTTCTCGTGTGGTGCAGAGTGGTAAGTGGAAGTAGTTACTGCAGCCGAAACTCTCCCCACGGCCTGAGTTCGATCACAGCGGAAGCTGGTTCTCAAGCAGCCGGCTCAGGTCGACTCAGCCTTCCATCCTTCCGAGGTCGGTAAAATGAGTACCCAGCTAGCTGGGGGAAGGTAACTGCGACTGGGGAAGGCAATGGCAAACCACCCCGCTACGAAGTCTGCCAAGAAAACATCAGCAAAAGCAGGCGTCCCTCTAGGAGTCAGCAGTGACTCAAGTGTTTGCACGAGAGGTTCCTTTCCTTTCCTTGTTTATTTCTAAAAAAATTCTATGTCACCCTTTGGCTCTGAAAAGATGGTAATTACATACGATTACTAATACATCAATATTCTTTTTGTGCTGTGTTTTACTGATGTGAACATGTAGTCACATCAGTAAACACACAGCTGTCCCAATTTGGATTTGGGCTCCATATCTGCAATTTGTACTGGAAAGAAAACTTCTATGTGTTTATTTATTTTATTTATTTATTTAATTACATTTATATACCACCCCACAGCCGAAGCTCTCTGGACGGTTTACAACAATTAAACTATTGGTGCTAAACAGTGAAACTACACCAGTAGGAGTCATAAAACCTATGAAAATGTTGTTGCCTCCTTTGAAAAAAACAAATTCATTCTAAAAATAGACACAGATGCAAGAAAAAGTTTCCTGATTCCAAGAATCAGAGATGAGAAAGAGAGAGAGAGATTGGGGGAGTAAATATATTGTTGGAACTTTAAGGTAGATGATAATTCCTATTGCTTTTAAGATCAAATCCCCTTGCTAAGGGTTATGTATGTGTGGATGCAGTCTTCCATGGAATGTAGGGGGATGCTGCATGTTATTATTATTATTATTATTATTATTATTATTTATTTATATAGCACCATCAATGTACATGGTGCTGTACAGAGTAAAACAGTAAATAGCAAGACTCTGCCGCATAGGCTTACAATCTAATAAAATCACAGTAAAACAATAAGGAGGGGAAGAGAATGCCAACAGGTACAGGGAAGGGTAAGCAGGCACAGGGTAGGGAAAAACTAACAGTAGAAAGTAACAGTAGAAGTCTGCACAACATCAAGTTTTAAAAGCTTTAGGAAAAAGAAAAGTTTTTAGTTGAGCTTTAAAAGCTGTGGTTGAACTTGTAGTTCTCAAATGTTCTGGAAGAGCGTTCCAGGCGTAAGGGGCAGCAGACGAAAATGGACGAAGCCGAGCAAGGGAAGTAGAGGCCCTTGGGCAGGCGAGAAACATGGCATCAGAGGAGCGAAGAGCACGAGCGGGGCAATAGTGTGAGATGAGAGAGGAGAGATAGGAAGGAGCTAGACCGTGAAAAGCTTTGAAGGTTAACAGGAGAAGTTTATATTGGATTCTGAAGTGAATTGGAAGCCAATGAAGAGATTTCAGAAGCGGAGTAACATGGTCGGAGCGGCGTGCTAAGAAGATGATCTTTGCGGCAGAGTGGTGAACAGAAACCAACGGGCTGATGTGAGAAGAAGGAAGGCCAGAGAGAAGAAGGTTGCAGTAGTCCAACCGTGAAATAACCAGTGCATGAACAAGCGTCTTGGCAGAAGAGACAGACAAAAATGATCGAATCCTGGCAATATTATACAGGAAAAATCGACAAGATTTAGCTACTGCCTCAATATGAGGAATAAAGGAGAGCGAGGAGTCGAAGATAAAGCCAAGGCTACGAGCTTCCTTGACCGGAGTAAGCGTAACATCATTGACAGTAAGAGAGAATGAGAGATGAGGAGAAGGTTTAGGAGGAAAAACAAGCAATTCAGTCTTTGCCATGTTAAGCTTCAAGCGACGATGAAGCAGCCAAGCTGAGATATCTGAAAGACATGCCGAGATACGATCGTGAACATCAGGAGAAAGTTCCGGAGATGACAGATATAGTTGTGTATCATCGGCGTACAGATGATATTGGAGACCATGAGATTGAATAAGCTTGCCCAAGGGCAACATGTATAAGGAAAACAACAACGGGCCAAGCACCGAGCCTTGCGGAACCCCTACTGAAAGGGGAAAGGAGGAAGACAAGCTGCCATTAGTCAACACGCTGAAAGAGCGACCCGCTAGATAGGAGGCAAACCAGTTATAGACAGAGCCACAAAATCCAAGGTCATGAAGGGAATCTAAGAGAAGATCATGATCAACCGTGTCAAAGGCTGCAGTTAGATCAAGGAGAATAAGAACGGAATAATGGCCTTTAGACTTGGCAGTAAGGAGATCATTGGTGATCTTAGTAAGGGCTGTTTCGGTGGAATGCAGAGGACGGAATCCAGATTGAAATGGATCCAAAGCAGAGTTACTAGAAAGAAAGTCAAGACAGCGAGAGTAGACCGCACGCTCCAGGATCTTTGAAACAAACGGCAACAAAGAGACAGGTCGGTAGTTAGACAGAGATAGCCTATCAAGAGTAGGTTTCTTGAGAATGGGAGAGACTGTAGCATGTTTAAAAGCAGAAGGAAATGAACCAGAGGACAGAGAAAGATTAATAATATGTAGCAAGGAAGGGAGGATAGCAGGAATAAGATTAATAAAGACGCGAGAAGGAATCGGATCACGAGAACAAGTGGAAGGCTTCGAAGAGCGCAGTATTGTAGACAGTTCATCCGCAGAGACCGAAGGAAATGCATGGACACAGATTGGACAATCTGCATGGACACAGATTGGTGCACAATGGCGCTGCATCAGCTATACAACACAGCAGCCACCTCACAGCCATTGCAGGGCCTTCCCACGAAGCTGCGATTTTAAAAGGTCAGGGACTTTCCATGACTTTTTTGTTGGAGCAAGGTGAATATGGTGCATCCACTGTCTATCCTTGCTCAGGTGTTGCAGCGGAGGCGTTCACAGGGTGGATGGTGACCCTTGATTGGTTGCCAAATGGCTGCCAGAAACCTTGTGCCCTCCCTCTGCATCAGGATTAGCCACTGCCACCCCACAGCAGAGAAAGTGCAGGGTTTTGTTTAACTCGGTGGCAACCCAACACTGTATAGGCAGCCCCAGTTGCGCTTAGAGTACACCCAGGTGGGATCTGCACTAATGGTTTATGGTTCTTATGTTTTATCATCGTTGTATTTTCCTTCCTTCTTTCATTGTATTTCCTCCGTTGTGACATTTAAATAGTGTTGCAAGGGTTCCGAGGTGCCCCCTTACATCATAATAGTTGTATCTCACTGACTTTTGAATCGTCAATTGTCAGCCAATCACTTTCCTGGGAGGAGTGAGGGAGGAAATTTAAAAAATTATAACAAATCAACAGATGACCCAATCTGATTAAAATTTGGTATGCTGAAAGCCCTCATTAAGACCTGCCATTGTGCCGATTATGAACTCTTTATCTTTAAAACTGACACAGATGTAACCATTTGTTTAATTTCCATTAAAAAAATCATTAAAAAATCAACAGGGGTGGGTGGAAGGTAGAGCCAGGAGATCAGGAAGTGGGCGGAGCAAAGAGACCAGCAACAAAGAGGAAGTACAAGCTACAGCGATAAAACAAACAGTGCGTCCTGCTCTAATCAATGAATACAGGGAAAGCAAAAGGTTAGTAATGTGACATTACTGCAGTGTGCCCCGTGATGTTTAAAAATGACACAAATTAAAATGTTTTCAGTGGTAGGAAAAAAACATAATAAGCCGTAGTGTAGATCCACCCCCACTGACATAATTGGAACCACTTAGGCCGTAGCTAGACTAAAGGTTTATCCCAGGATGGTCCTGGGGTCAAACCTGTTTATCTAAGTGCCACACAGGGCATCCAGTGCTCAGGCAGGGACGGACCCGGGATGATCCTGGGATAAACCTTAGGTCTAGCTAAGGCCTTAGGCATATCTTCTATTGATTTTAATAGGTCTACTCTAACTATGGCTAAGACTGTTCCAATCCATTGTTTATAAGCAGGTGTTCATGAACAATGGCCTGTTGATACAGGGTGGAGCTAAAGCTCATGGACAGAGCCCCCGCTTTGCATAAAAAGTGTCCCAGGACCAACCCCTGGCATCTCCAGGCAGATGTGGGAAAGATCCCTTTCTGTAACCCTGGAGAGTTGCTGCCAGTCATGTAGACAATTCTGGTAATTTTTTTCCTCACACGTGAAGAAGTTTTATTATTATTTATTTATTATTGCATTTATATCCTGCCCTTTTTCCTCCAAGGAACCCATGATGGCATACATAATCCTCCTCCTCTCCATTTTCTCCTCACAACAACAGATGTGAGGTAGGCTGGGCTGAGAGTCTGTGACTGGCCCAAAGTCACCCAGTGGGTTTCCATGGCCGAGTGGGGACTAGAACCCGGATCTCCCAACTCCCAGTCCGACACTCTAGCCACTACAAGCACAATGGCTCAAGTTTTCACAGTGGTCAACATGATGAGCCAAATGTTTGAGGGGGGAGTTGATGCCATATGTTTTGACAGATTATGCATCAGCTCCCAAATGCAGTTTTCTCAATGGACACTGAACTGATTCCTCCGATGCCCTTCTTATTTAGGCACAACGTCTACATCACTGTGCAGCTGTTAACATGAAGCAAAAAACACGTGGATGTTTTCTTCGAACTTTTCATTAAAAAGACAGACTGAGACGGAAACACTGATTATTCTAAAAGCTTCTTGATCATATTCCAAAACCCAAGTGAGGCATGAGAAACAATCTTTAAGCTTTTTTTTATATTAAAAATAATTAGATCTTTCTAGTCCTAGGCGAGCCTCTCCCATGTGCCAGCTGGAAGAACTAAGTAAATAACTCTCATTGGCATTTGCATTTTAATTTTCTTTAATATAGCTGTTCATACAGGGAACACTCCTTTCTTATATTTGTATAAATAGATGTCACTCAAGCTGTCATTTCAAGGTTCTATGGTGACTGAATTTCTGAAAAACTAGGAGAAATGCAGGGGGGGGGGAAAGGTCACAAAGGGAAGCAAACGAGGCCCATTGTTTTGAGCTGCGTTCATTTAAATGAGTGAAAATGGAAGAAACCAATAAGCAGCAAGAAGTGGGAATGTTTATGTAGATTCTAAATGTCCAAAATGCTTAGAATTATTCATATATTACAGATTCTATTTATATATTTGATGAAGAATATGTATGAAACAGGGGGGTGCACTCCACCCCGGAATTATCTGGTAACTGCGAATATCTGCGGAGCATTCAATCTTCCAGAGCAGAGATTGGCCGCTTCCAAATCCATTAATTAATATCAGAGTGGAGATGTGCCCAATCAGAGCTTCTAAAGTCTCCGGAATTATACTGCACTCTCTCTCTCTCTTTCTCTCTCTCTCTCTCTCTCTCTCTGTGTGTGTGTGTAAATTGAGTGGGGTGAGGGGTAGCTTTGCTATTGACTTCTGTGGCTAACCAATAAGAATAGCCACAATGGTGTTCTCCTCCAATTGCAGTGTCCAGGGAAGTGGGAAATACTAACTGGCTGCTGATTCTGGCCATAGGGGAGAAGGAGAGAGGGAGCACCTTTCTGCTCAGACTCACAGAAGTCAATCATCCACATTTCCCCAGTTTGAAAGTGCTGCTGGGCTGCCTGGCTGGCATTGTGAGTGAGAAAGCTTCTACACCTGAGTCAGGCACAGGCAGGCTCTTTATTTCAGTGGCTGGGTGTGGGGGGGGGGGGGCTCTGTCCAATAGATCTGGAGGGCACCAGGTTGGAGAAAGCTGGAGTGGGGAATTAAAAAAAAAAGTTCCTAAAAATCAAGGCATGAATGGATCTGATTCAATCTTGGCATGGTTAAAGCCATCCTTAAGAGCTATCATGTTACCTTGTTTCATCTCTTTGTCTATAAAAATTACACAGATTTAAGCATTGTTTGTTAATTTCCATTTAAAAATCCATTAAAAATCAAAGCATGAACTGATCTGATTCAAAATTGGTTGGGCTAAAGCCCTCCTTAAGAGCTATCACTGTGCCAGGTTTGATCTCTTTAGCTTTAAAAAATACTGTTAATACTGGTTACCCAAATACTGTGCGGTTCTTTGTCGGGTAATTCAACAAGGCGGAGAGAGGGGGAACTCCGAAATTGAAGCAGACAGTCACCTCTATAGAGCTCCAGATCAAATTTCAAGGCAGAGAAGGCCCACTTTGCACACCCCTAGTATGAAATATACTTAAGGTAAACATAGCCTTCCCATTCTTAAGAGCTGTGGCAGCGAGTTCTTCACCTGTGACATGAATCCAAGTTCACAACTTATCTTAGGGACAATTTACAAATGCAGGTGCCTTTCCCTGATGCACATTTTCTGCTCAGAACTCCCCAGGATTCCAGATGCATAATTACTCTTTTGAACATGCACCCAGGACTGTGTGCGTAAAAGGAGCTGGGGTTTGATTTTGAATTGAAAACCAGCAGGTGGGGAAAGGAGTACACACACATGCACTACGTTTCCAATCTTGAACCTTCTTTACATATATATTTTTACCAGCCACAACAACACAATCCTTACCTCTTTTTTTGCACGCAATGTGTACTTTGCCCTTAGGGTCAGTTCTCAGTCTTGCCCCTTTCCTCTTGCTTTAAGAAAACTTAAAAATGTGCATGTGCTTTCTAGCACTTCTGTTATAGATTTCTAGGGGAAGCATACTGACAAGTAACATCACAGGACCTCGTATCACATCTGCAGTCAGATTCGATTACTTAACTATACGAAGGACAGATATAGGCAATCCATGCAGGTTGTAGGGGAAAGCGTGGGGCATCTGACTTATGAATGGAATATGTACATGCGCTCACACAGCTATGCATGCAGAATGTACAGTAAAATGTCACTCCTCTAATAAGAGAAATGACACATGTCACATATTCCGATGTACACAAACACGACCCATCAGATGTTTATATAAATACTCTAATTACCAGTGACTTCTGGTAGCAGAGTTTTCTATGAATTAAACAGAAACATCCCTGCCTGTTCTATCCCACCTGCCGAAGCTCTCTCTGCAGTGGGAAAAGATTTCAACTAAAGACTTACCTCATGGACCTGCCAAGGTGCATTTTTTCCTCATAGACTTGACTTGCAGTAGAAGTTGATGTGAGAGTTTGTCATGGCTGTTTTGACAGTCCGGTCAACCTAATCCAGGGATCCAGTCCCTGTGGTTTGTCAATTATCCTACTAACCCTACAGCGAGAGGAACACTCGAGGCACAGAAGTGTCAGCCAATAACGGAAAAATAATGTCAGCAGCTTGTGAGTGGGGACTCAGGCTACAGGAGGAAATGGATGGATTCCAGCAGCACAGATAATTTTAGCATTTATTCTATTTTAACCAACTATATTCACCTCCTCACTAACATGTGTGCACATGTGTGAACGCACACGGCAAAGTTTAGTTAAAGTGTGCGTAAGTAGTTATTATTATTATTATTATTTATTTATTTATTTATATAGCACCATCAACGTACATGGTGCTATATTAAAGAAAATAAGAGTTATCAAATCCCTAACTGTGTGTTTGGAGCACTGAAGTTTGGTTTCTCCCTTCATCTGCTGACTTACAATGTTACCCCGAATATGTAAGTTTATAGCCTATTTAAGTGGAGTCTAGAAATGGCTTGATACCATGCCTTGGTTGACAGAGGTGGGCCAACATAGTCTAGACTCAAATGTGCTGCATTTATTCATTTTATTTTATTTTTTAAAAAGTCTACATACAAAGAGTCCTGGGCTTGTTGTGAGGAAGGGTGGAGAGCTTCAGCTATTGGGCGGTATAAAAATGTAATAAATAAATAAATAAATAAATAAAATATAAATAAAATATAAATAAATAAATACTTTGCCAAGATGGTATGAAAGAGCATTCAGCATCCGTAAAATATACAAGTAATCACTAAGTATAACAGGAAAAAAATGGTAAAAACAACCCACAAACATTAACAATGATAACAGTTTTAAACACTTCTGTTGTGTATAGCATCTCTATAAATAATGTAGTGACACTATTACAACCTTAGATCACACCCTTTTCACAGGTATTTCTCCTCTCCTTTATAAAAGCCATCCAAGAACCGAAGCTATGTGGGTGGTTCACAAAACTTAAATCCACAAAATACAGCAATATTATAAAACATAATATGAAAACCTTTAAAAGTTTAAAACAGAATTCTTTCCCTCCACAAAAGTAAAATAAAAACCCATGCCTCCCCCGGCCTGCTTCCCTCATTTTAACAGCATAAAAGGGTGCATTTCTCATTTACCAGCATTTTTTAAAAATATGCATTTTGATGTTTTATCTGTGCATCATTACAGTGAGTTTGAAAGAAGCAAAGAGCAGCCTATACTAAAATAATTTAATGTGCGTGTAACAAGAAGGCTTTTAGGTGGAAAGTTCAAGGGGATCAGGGAGAACAGCAAAGGCCCTTAAAAGTTTCAGTTTCTTTGTTTAGCGCAGATCACAGAAGTTCAGGTTAGATGAAAATGATAATTCGGTGCCCTTACCTTTTGGGTAGCCAATGAGCAGGCTCCATCTATATGTATCTGTATATTTAGGCACAAACCCTTGCTGGGCTCCTGATTTGTGATGCTTATGATGGGCCCATTGGGAAACTTTTCCATAGGGCAGAGTTTTCAAAAGGAAATGGCAAGAAAGGCGGACAGTGGAAGGGTAACATCCCACAAGTTGCTTTGCTGGCAAAAAAGCATTACAGATGTGTAGATGGTTGAGCCTATATCGGAATCTGTCGCATGGGACTATTCCTATGAGAGTAGTGTGGGTCAGCATGTTATGTTCAGAAGCAGCACACCGATATGATGATCCAAGGTTATTGCACTGAACAGTGAGTAGGGTGGCCAAGCGTCCTCCTTGACAGAGATCAGCCCACAATTTGCAGGGCTGTCCAGTTCAGGCCTTGTTTAAAGACAAGGAGAGTTAGTCAAATCCTTATCCCTTATCCAAACCTTGGCAATCCAAGTTCTCTATTTATTCCAGTTCATTGTGGCCAATATCTGTGAAACTCTTTTAGTTGAGGCAAAGGGTTTGTGCATGCCGAGTAGGATTCTCAACATTTTTCTCTATGCAGGTACAAAATCATGTGGTCAAAATGTTTAGAAATATTGGGCCAGATTCATACTAAGATCCATACAGAGAAGACCAATTGAAATAATGGGACAATTTAGTTGCAACTAATTCAAGTCTTATTTATTTCGATGGGACTCTTCTAGGGAAGACTAACTATGGCAGGATCTACCCTACTGCTTTAAAACGCTTTATAACAGTTTTTACAACTGTTGGGGCCCAGGATACACTCCATATACAGTTGTCAAAACTGTTATAAAGTGCTTTAAAGCAGTAGGGTAGATCCGGCCCATGGATCCAACTGCATAAATCCAGGTATCTTCTGGTTCCGGTGGAGGTGGCAGAGGACGCACTTGTTTGGTATCTGACTCCTTGTGCTGTTTATCGTAACTAAATTTTAACTGTTTTAACTGTTTTATCAACCTTCAAGCTTTTAAATCGCATATTATATTTATCTTCAGCTAACGTATGTGCTCTGAAGCGGAATGCTGGCTGTCTCAAGGTCAAATTTAGCTGACTCATTGCAAACGCCCACCGATAGAACACCGGCACCTTGAGAAACCACAGTTGCTAGTCTATCTAAGTACCATAATGTGGAAACCCACACCACCATAATGAGCCAGACCTTCCTAATTTGAACTTCCTAATTTGAACCTGGCTAATAATGGGATATATCCTCACCACTAACCAGGTCTCCCTGCTGGAGGTTTTCTAACAAAATTCTAATTTCCTTCAGTAAGTCCCCCTCCCCCAACCCCCTTTGACCACAGATAAGAACCACCTCAGAAACAATACTAGGCAACGTCGAACTCCAAACTCTGGGGAGAAATTAAGATAAGGAGAATATCAGATGCATCTCTAGTAGACCAGAATATCGTGACACACACATGAGGTAGACAGTCAATGTCTTAGATATTGTGGTGTGTTCAGATAAATCAAGATTAAGAATTATGAATGCCTTTAGTCAGTTGAGGGAAGAAGCCCTAGATTGGGGTTTATGTTCCTCTTGACATAACTGAAGGAGGTTTTGAATTAATATGGTAATGCACTCCCTACTTCGAAGCGACAAGAAACTCCAGACAAACACATTCACAATACCTTGGCAAGAAATGATAGATTCATGGAGAAAATACTGCGGGGACTGTCAGAAATGGCAAAATGAATGCATAAATTGTTTAGTTCTCACAACGTACACACAATTCTGTTTGTGTGTCTATGTACACACGTGTATACATGCAGGCACGTGCGCGCGCACACGAACACATATACATTAATTCCAGTGTTGTTTTTCTCCTGATACGGCACCCTCTATACAATTTGCCAGGAAGTTAGACTATCAATGAGAAAACTTTAAGCCTCCAAAAACTGCTTCTTGACAATTTGTCACTCAACTTCAGCAAAACTATAGAGGCTGAAGCACAATGAATTAATGAATAGCAACAAATCCCCATGGCAACATGTTACTTCATTAAAATTTTATCAGCATTCTTCCTAAGGAAAGCATTGCCGTCTGTTCTGTGTTGAGTTTCTTCTACAGTGTTTTCACAGACAATCCACCGCATTCTGGTGCTTCGAAATTAGTTCCTGTGGAGAGCAAGCTGCACTCAGACTCTAGATTGTGTCACACACGGGTCTCCTGGGTTCCGTGATGAAGTTTTGCCTACATTTTGTGAGTGAGTGTACGTGTGAGTATCTCAAGCCTTAAACATTAATCAGTCATTTCCCAGTGGCTTACTTTGAGAATAGGTTAATTAGCTGTAAATGCATCTCGGTTTTAATTTTCAGCAACTGCTTTTAAGCGCATTCTATAAACAATGCCGCACCGGCCAAGAGAAAGCCTTCAAAACAAAATAAGAAAATGACTGTATTTTGTTGGGACTGCAAACCATTTTTAGCTTTTCACTGGAGATGTAGAAAACACAGACATGGGTATATTTTTTGTACTATGGGTTCTTCTTCTTCTTTTAAAAAAAAATCTTCCACAAATACTGATGCTTTCAATGTAACATTTGGATACCTCTGAAATGGAAGCTTATGCATTTCTTCATGGAAATATACAATATTTGTAATATAAAATAATTTTAAAAAAATATTTGATGTTATAAAAATGATAATGTACATTATCATACATTTCCAGGTATGATCAGAAATTATTAAAAAGACACTTTTTATTATGACCAACTATCTTGGCAAAGGTAGGAAGCTTGTCACTGGTACACAGAACCTTTTGAGTCATGAAAATATTGAAGAGAAGGAGGACAATGAGAAGGAAGGTGATGATATAGTAGTAGTAGTAGTAGTAGTAGTAGTAGTAGTAGTAGTGTATTGACAATACCTGTGTATTGACAATACCTGAAAAGACTATATTTATATATTCCTTAAGATCATCATAGGTATACACTTGTTATTTCCTTCTTCTATGCAGATATTCCAAAAATCAAAAGACTAATATTCTAATGACAGCGTTGTTGTTTTGGGCTGTGTATTTTCCATCAAAAGAGAAACACAATAGAAGCACGCAAACAAACAAGAATGAGCATGCACATCGGTCAGAAAACGGAACTGGAGAAGGCTCTTGTATTCAAGATTACTCTATCTTGTCTCATGATTGGAAATTAATGCCTAGTGCTGTAGACGCCTTTGGTGTATTGCTTCTTCTGTCCAATGGCAGGGATCCAAATGACTGCACATAGAGCACAGCTTTCACATGGGGGCCTTTCTGAACCGCACACCCCTCCCTTTTGTGTTGTCTGAAAACCTACTTCTGACGGTTTGGGGATGTGCTGGAGTAGCATTCAACTTTATATGAAGGGGTATGGTGAAAGTGATCCTGTATTAACATTCAAAGCCCTAAACGGTTTGGGGCCAGGTTATTTGAAGGAACGCCTCCTCCCATATGTACCTGCCCGGACCTTAAGATCATCCACAGGGGTCCTTCTTCGTGAGCCCCTGCCAAAGGAAGTGAGGCAGGTGGCTACTAGGAGGAGGGCTTACTCCGCTGTGGCACCCCGGTTGTGGAACGAGCTCCCCAGAGAGGTCCGCCTGGCGCCTACACTGTACTCCTTTAGTCACCAGCTGAAGACCTTTTTATTAGGGGTGTGCACGAACCCCCCGCTCCGCTTCACTTGCAGATCCGCCATTTTCCGGATCGGGCCGCTCCGCCCCGCCCCTGCTCCGCCCACTTCTGCTCCGCTCCGCTCGGAGCTCCGGATCCGGATCCGGAGCTCCGTTTCCCCCCCCCCATAGGCTTGCATTGAAAGCTAAAAAATTATACAACTTTTTTTCTGTTCAAGTTAGAAAACTCATGTTTGGCACCATGACACCTCATGGGGGTATACACACGCACGCCAAGTTTCAAAGCAATCCCATCATCCCCTGATTTTTGGGGAATTTTTGAAAATCGGGCACCCCATTTACACCCCTTTCCATAGCTCCGTCAATTTGCACGTTAGAAACCTCAAACTCGCCACCATGAAAGCTTATCCAGGGATACATACGCACGCCGAGACTCAAGGCAGTCCCATCATCCCCTGATTTTTGGGGAATTTATGAAAATCCAACACCCCTTTCCATAGCTCCGTCAATTTTGCACGTTAAAAAAAAACCTCAAACTCACCACCATGAAAGCTTATCCAGGGATACATACGCCGCACGCCGAGACTCAAGGCAGTCCCATCATCCCCTGTTTTTTGGCGGGGCTTAAACCTGCAAAATTTGGAACTTCCAAAACTCCAAGTGAGCGCAGGAAGGACTTCTCCCCTGAGTCAAAGCCACACACACACAACATCCCTGCGAGGTGGGCAGGGGAGGAGGGCGGGAAGGCAGGCAGGCATGCAGCTGGCATTTCTGGGGGCATAAGGAAGTGAGCCAAGGATAAGCCAGTAATGCATATAAAATGGAATAAATCAATAAATAAACAAAGGAGGGGTGGAATTAAAAGCAGCAGTGTTGCTCAATAAACAGCAAGAAGATTTTTTTTAAAAAGGCTATATCTGTCTTTTACCAGCAATAGGGGGACGTGCCCAGGGGAGGGGGAAGCAGCTGCCAGTTCAACTCAAGACAGCCACCAACAGCTCTGAGATTAAGAAGTAAACGCTCACTTCAACTCATAACAGGCATCGCTCCACCACTAAAAAGTGAACATTCACTTCAACTCATGATAGGCATTGCTCCACCGTTTTACTCTCTTTGGAAGGCTCTAATGGCCTTCCAGTGCAGGAGAGAGTGGGGGCACGTCCACAATGAGATGCCCTAGGGGAGCTCATCCCCTTGCACCACATCTTTTCAGTTGTTCCCCAAAGTTAGGGTGGGGAGCAGTGCTGTGTTTCTATCTCTTATTCTTGGCTTAGTATATGATTTCAGGTTGTGTTTGTGCATTTGGTGGGGCTACTGTGTTAAAAAACACGGGGAAAAGCCCGTTCAGATGAAGAAAGAGAAGTTTCCCAGAATCCCAAGTTACCTGTTTTGCCTATGCCCTCCTCTAACTTTGGGATCATCATGACCGGGAGCTGACTCTGCCCCTCAGCCCTTTGAAAAAGGTATTTTTCCCGCTGATTTTTTAAAAACTTCTAGCACGCGACCCGTACGACGCAGAAAGTTGAGAGTAGTCTCAAAATGACCCCCATCCACGACTCTCTGTGCACAAGAATTTTCAGAACGATAGCTTAAACCCCCCCCAGTTATCCCCGATTCTTTCCCTCAATGCAATCCTATGGGCGAAAAGCCGAAAATGCCGTTTGAGCCGCGCGGTTGACCCGATTTTCAAAAAAATATAGCACGCGACCCACACAACGCAGAGAGGTGAGAGTGGTCTCAAAATGACCCCCATCCACGACTCTCTGAGCACAAGAATTTCCAGAACGATAGCTTCAAAAACAACCTAGTTATGCGCGATTATTTGCCGTAATGCAATCCTATGGCGAAATGTTTTCAAGATGGCGACCGGAGCGCTCCGCCTGAACTAGGAGCTCCGAAAAATGGTCGCTTCTCTTCGCCTTGCTTCTAGGGGTCCGCGGTCCGCTCCTACTCCGCCTCTGGGTAAGGCGGAGCAGGCCAATCCGCTACTGCTTCTACGCTCCTAATCGGAGCGGATCACACCCCTACTTTTTATCCTCTCAGTATTTTAACACTTAATTTTAACTTAAATTTAAATTTTACTGTTTTAACTCTGTATTTTAATCTTATATCAATTTCTGCTGCCTGGTTTTAACCTGGTTGTGCTTTTTATACTGTATTTTGTATTTGTGTTTTTAGATTGTTGGTTGTTTTATTATGGTTTTAACCTTTGTGAACCACCCAGAGAGCTTCGGCTCTTGGGCGGTATGAAAATGTAACAAATAAATAAAAATAAATAAATACACACACACACACACACCTGTGGGTGTGTTTTGCTTCTTCCCTGAGAGGCAGCTAGCTGGGCTGTCTTTGCCTGTGTTCAAACATACAATCCTTGCCCATGTCTTTTCGTACATTTCATAGAATCATAGAATAGCAGAGTTGGAAGGGGCCTACAAGGCCATCGAGTCCAACCCCCTGCTCAATGCAGGAATCCACCCTAAAGCATCCCTGACAGGTGGTTGTCCAGCTGCCTCTTGAAGGCCTCTAGTGTGGGAGAGCCCACAACCTCCCTAGGTAACTAGTTCCATTGTTCTACTGCTCTAACAGTCAGGAAGTTTTTCCAGATGTCCAGCCAGAATCTGGCTTCCTTTAACTTGAGCCCATTATTCCGTGTCCTGCACTCTGGGAGGATTGAGAAGAGATCCTGGCCCTCCTCTGTGTGACAACCTTTTAAGGATTTGAAGAGTGCTCTCATGTCTCCCCTCAATCAATTTCATTCACTTCAAACAAATGTGAACACCCAATGCATTCCTTGCAACCTCTGAGATACTGGAGTTGTAATCTGTATGATTTTATAAACAAAACAGAGAAAAATGCCAAGCCCACCTCCCAAATGGGACAATGGGACTGCTTTTATTTATTTTATTTTATTTTATTAAAAGTCTATATACGAAAAGTCCTGGGCTTTTTGTGAGGAAGAGCGGGATATAAATAAAATCAAATAAATACTTTGCCAAGATGGTTTGAAAGAGCATTCAGCATCCATAAAATATGCAAGTAATCGCTAAGTATAACAGGAAAAATGGTAAAAACAATCCACAAACATTAACAATGATAACAGTTTTAAACACTTCTGTTGTGTATAGCATCTCTATAATGTAGCGACACTATTACAACCTTAGATCACACCCTTTTCACAGGTATTTCTCCTCTCCATTATAAAAAAAAATCAAACAAACTTTGGATGTTAGCACCACACAATAACATAAGAATAAGATAATTTTTCATGTCATCCTTTATAACTTTAACAACCTAACGTGAAATAGGTTGTGGGTGAGGAAACCCGAGAATTTCATCCCTTAGATTTCCCTTTTTCTTTTTCCCTTTGCCTTCTCACTTCTTAAAGGCATCAGTAACTTGTGAATTAGAAGCTATAGAAGTGGTAGCTTTGAGCATTTAATAAAAAATGTCTTGGGGAAATATATGGTGCTCTCAAGTTGCTTTCTGAACTCTGCTTGCCTGTCTCTGTCCTGTCACCTTGTAAGGGAGCTCTTGTTAAATGCAAGCCCTGCCAATCACACTCTGCAGGGGGCTTTTTTACTTCCAGGTGTTGACAACAGGTATTTACTTTGGTGTCCTATATTCCATACGACAAAAGACAGGTGGTGGAAAGAGCAGTCTTTTACACAAAGCTACATAATCTCTCTTGCTCAATAGACCACCATCCGTTCCTTCGTTGACTTCATAAAAAAGGGAATTGTTGATGGGTATCTTACAAAAGTGTGTCACATTGACTGCAAAAAGAAAGTATTAAGTGGGATGTTGGATCGTGGCTAGGTCAACACTTGGGGTGTGCTCCGCTCCATTACAGATCCGCAGATCTGAAGCAGAGAGGGCCAATCCGGACCTCTGAAGCCTGATCCTGGAGCAGATCAGGGAGGTCTGGATCAGCTCGAAGCAGTTCAGAATGGTCCAAAGTGATTTGGACCGTTCCAAAGATTCAGAGCCAGTTAAGTGGGGAGGGGGGCTTACTTGGGTCCATCGCAGTCCGAGTGGTGGCTTCAACTGCAGCCCAGGCTTCACAGTTGATGTCCCCACCCGGACCGCAGCAGAGCCAGGTAAGTGGGGGGGGGAGGGGGGCTTACCTAGCACTGCAGCTGCCGCAGTCCCTGTGGCGATGGCGACGGAGCCAGGTAAGTGGGGAGGGGGCCTTACCTGGGTCCATTGCGGTCCAGGCGGAGGATTCAACTGTGGCCCAGGCTTCAGGCTGGAAACAGACCGCAGCCTGTTTCTGGCCTGAGGCCTGGGCCACAGTTGAACCCACCGCCCAGACCGCAACAGAGCCAGGTAAGGGGGGAGGGGGGCTTACCTGACTGTGCCGTCTTCTGCGGTCTGTGCGGCGGTGGGTGGTGGAGCAGGTAGGGTGGAGGTGGGCTTATTCTGCCCCCATTTTGTCCCCCCTTCCCCACTAAACTGCCTCTGCTGTCCGCCGCAAAATGGGGGCCGAATATTGAACCGGACCTCTGGATCTCACTCCGGATTCGGTTCTGGAGCAGATCAGGGGAGGTTTGGATCGACCCAAACTGATTTGGGCCTGATCCGTAAGGTCCGGATTGGGTTACGAAGCGGTTCGGGTAGGGAGTGCACAGCCCTAATCTACACTTCTGTTTTATAGGGGTATTGAAGTGTACTGCTGACTGTTGGGGCACTTTACATGTTCCATATACCGCTTTCATAGTGTTATTTCCTGCTTTTTATTCCACATTATCCAAAATACTGCAACAAATGTCATTGTGTGTCCTACAAGGTATAAATGCGCAAAAGGGATATAGCGTTATCATGACGGGATTGTAATGATTTGACACAAGATGTAGTCCAAACCATACTTTCTTGAAACATCTCAGAGATTTACAACTCTACAACACTAAGATTTTTTTTTTATGGAGACCATGGTAAAGTTACAGGCTAAAACGTGACATGATTATATCCATAGGACTAACTTAACATGTAAATAAATTTACTGTCTATACAAAGATATCTCATAGTTTCATGCATTCTTCATGAACCAAGTGGCACTGTGAATCCTACATATATGAACATAGAAAGCTGCCATATATTGAGTAAGCCCATTGGTGCATGTAGCCTAGTTCTGTCTCCTTTGCCCAAAGCAGTTCTCCAACAGGGGTTTTTTTAAAGCAAATTTTCCAAATGCACAAATGCCCTGTCAGACAACGCCCCCACCCTCACCCCTGCCCAAGCCAAACACATTAATTCTCTTTCATGACTGGACAGATTATCACCTACACTAGTAGCACCTTAAACTTAAAGACAGATTGACAGGTCTATACGGATACCCAGGAAGGACAACAGACCAAGAGAAGTACACCACTGGTTGTCACCTACAGCCCCCAATTGAAACCACTGCAACCAGTGAACTCCAACCCATCAGCAGCACAGACACTTCTCTCCCACAAGCCTTGGGAGGCAGACTAATCCTGGCCTACAGACAACCTCCCAACCTGAAGTAGTTGCTAACCAGCAATAGTACACAGGACAGAGACACAGACAGCAGGACCAGACAACATTAGTCACACCATCAAGGGCTCTTTCGCCTGCATCCTTATATAATTTGTTTTATATGCCATCCCTAACTTTGTCTATTGTTAAGTTCTTAAGAAACACATACATACACGTAACACATAACACATGTATTATTTTTTCACCACTTTTTTCAACTGCACATTATCAGATTTCCAACTGCACATTTTGTGTCCAACTGCACACTAAAAAAACACCTGCTCTCCAACATCCCAAGCAGATGTGTTTTCTAACCCCATCACCTGAGATCATTTTAACTGGAGATGCCAGGGGCCGAACCCGAAACTGTGTCCTACCACTGAGCATTGTGCAAAACATGTGCTCTACCATTGAACTCTCAGTCCATTGGTCTCCTCACCCTGTTGTCTCCATTGGGTCTGCTTTTTCATTTTTAACATTCCTCAAGATGTCATCCAGTCATGTGTATACCAAGCTGAAGAAGTTTGTATGTCAGAAATATTTTAAGGAGACCAATATTGTATGTTATTTAATTAGCCACAAAAAATCATAGAATAGTTGAGTTGGAAGGGGCCTATAAGACCATTGAGTCCAGCCCCCTGGTCAATGCAAGAATCCACTTTAACGCTGCATCTTGAATGCCTTTCCCAGTGTGGGAAAGCCCATGACCTCCCTAGGTAATTGGTTCCATTGTCATACTGCTCTAACAGTCAGGAAGTTTTTCCTGATGTCCAGCCAGAATCTGGCTTCCTGTAACTTGAGTCCATTATTCTGTGCCCTGCATTCTGGGATGATCAAGAAAAGATCCTAACCCTCCTCTATGTGACCACCTTTCAAGTATTTGAAGAGTGCTATCATGTCTCCCCTCAGTCTTCTCTTCTCAAGGCTAAACTTGCCCAGTTCTTTCAGTCTCTCCTCATGGGGCTTTGGTTGAGATAAAGAGGCATTTTCTGATGTTTCCATTGCCAAGGATCAGAAGCATGGCTTTGCAGTTAGTTTTTGTGATTGGCTTCCTGTAGGGAGTCCAGAGGTGTCCCAGGTAAAGTGTTGTAGCTGTAAAGCCCACCTAAAAGAGTAAGAAGCTCCCATCTATATATGACCAAAGGGTACCTTATTTCTTGTATATTTACATATACTCAAAACCCGCCCCCTTCAATATCTTCTTAGATATTTTTTGTTTGCTGTGCCTGCTCCAGAGTATCACAGTCCATAACTCACAACTCTAGATTTATTTATTTATTTATTTATTTATTTATTACATTTCTATACCGCCCAATAGCCGAAGCTCTCTGGGCGGTTCACAAAAATTAAAACCACAGTAAAACACCCAACAGTTTAAAACACAATTACGAAATACAGTATAAAAAGCGCAACCAGGATAAAACCACACAGCAAAGTTGATATAAGATTAAAATACAGAGTTAAAACAGTAAAATTCAAATTTAAGTTAAAATTAAGTGTTAAAATACGGAGTGAATAAAAAGGTCTTTAGCTGGCGACGAAAGCAGTACAGTGTAGGCGCCAGGCGGACCTCTCTGGGGAGCTCGTTCCACAACCGGGGTGCCACAGCGGAGAAAGCCTTCCTCCTAGTAGCCACCTGCCTCACTTCCTTTGGCAGGGGCTCACGGAGAAGGGCCCCTGTAGATGATCTTAAGGTCCGGGTAGGTACATATGGGAGGAGGCGTAATAGATGATTAACAGCACAAACCTTTGCATATCTACTCAGAAATATGCCCCATTGAGTTCAGTAGAATTTACTCCCAGTTCTGCATAGGACTGCAGCTTAAGTGTATAGTTTAGCTGCCCAAATGGCTTTTTTAAAAAAAAAAAAAAAAAACATTACAGGAAACCTAAGTGAGAAATACTCCTGTTTCCCAGGTTTCTGAACCATCCTGGAGCAATTCCATCCAGATTTGGCTATGCAATTATTATTTTTAACAGTCCAGATCTCTAACTATGGTTTCTGACTTCAATTAAGGGATGTCAGTTTATACAAACTAAGAAGGATCAAATGTAGAATCTCAACAAGTTAAACAAAGAATGAAGAGTGTATCAACAAGGCGAATGCATCTTAGAGCCTTTATTCCATCTGCTCTTTCTACAAATTCCCCTGGGTGTTGTTAGCATAGCATTTTCAATGTAAACAATTTGTACACCCATTCACTAGCATGAGACTCCTCAGTTTGTTAATATTCTCACTCTACATTTGGGGAACTGGGACCAAAACGTTGACTTGCTCAAATGCTGATTGAATAGAAATTTGGACCCACATCTCAGACTCTTGTCTACTGGACCACGCTGCTTTGGATTGTATGAGCAGGATGAATATATATTCAAACCCTCTAAGAATAGGCTGAGAACTTATTTCACTGTGATGTAAGTCACTCACTTGTTACAATAGGCTGAAAGTCCCAAGTATCATCAAATCCAAGATGGAATCTTATGTTAGAACTCTACCAAAATCATCATCATTATCATCATCATCATCATCATCATCATCATCATCATCATCATCATCATCCCCTTCCACTGCGGAACATGAATGTAAGGTGCAAACCATAGACTCTAAACTTCCCTGGCCAAAAGCAAGAGAGGAAGCAACCCAGTGCAGGGTACAGTTGAAATGTGTCCCATGTTCCTTATCTTGCCATTTCTCCATCTGTGTTTGACTAGTGGGAGGGAAGTGGGGGATGAGATTGTCCTAAACCTTCTGGGACCAGAGTTCTTCTAACCTGGAGAGTTGTTAGACTGTCCTGTCCCGAAGACAAGGCTCATGTATATTTTTATGAATATTGTCATTTAATTTTTTTCGCTCTCAAAAGGCTCATGGGTATTATGCTTCCAGCAATTTTCTTTTCATTAATGTAATGCCTCCATGCTGACAGCTTATAGAGGAACAAAAGACATTGAAATAAGGGGCAATAGGCAAACACAATGAAAAGCTCTCTAAAATGAAATGAAAAAAACCTGTTTTGACTTTTTGCATTTTAGTCTCAAAGAGAGGTCTTTTATCGACTTTGGCTCAGCACCTTGGAGAGAAAGATGACATCTTTAAAGGGGCTTTCAGACCCTGAGGTTGGCTGTGGGTTTTTTTTCCCCCTTTCCCCAGACATTGTAAATATTATTTTTTTTCCATGTCTATGAGCAACACACATAATTTTGGGAGCTTCCTAGCATTTTATAAGAAATACTTTCTATCTATTTCAAAAGTAAGAACTTTTTTTTTTTTTTGCCATGAAAGTTACGAATGAGGAATAAATGAGGAGCACAAGAATGTCAATTTTTTTTCCTATAAAAGGGTAAATTTCTTTGACAATAAGGTCACTTTAAAAGGTTTCTATTGTGCATGTGGTCACAGGGGAGAAGAGAAAATGATCAATTTCTGTTTCAGGTTTATCCTTTAGGATTTTTCTTGGAGTTCTATTGCTCTTAGTGAGCCAAAAGGCTTTTTAGCAAGTGTGTGTGTGTGTGTGTGTGTGTGTGTGTGTGTGTGTGTGTGAGAGAGAGAGAGAGAGAGAGAGAGAGAGAGAGAGAGAGAGAGAGAGAGAGAGATGGGGGGTGTTGGAGGGAGGGAGAGATACAGCCAAAGTGTCTAATCTATTCTATAGAGCTCACTGGCTCTGAGTGAGCATCACATTCTTTACTTACTAGGGGTTCCACAAACTTGGTCCCGTGTTGAAGGGTGCAAATCCTATGCATGGATGGCTGGGGAATGCTGGAGCTGTAGGGCTTTTTTTTTTGGTCTAAACATGCACAGGATTCCTCCTTAAGTGAAGGAGCACAATCTGTAGATGTACAGAAAAAGAAGGGTTGAGGCCAAGCTTTCCCCCCACACAATCCACAAATGCACATCCCCTCTTAAAGTGACACTACACTAGGGTTGATTATAGCAATGTTAGTTTGGGCTTCACTCTGCAGTTGTTTATACATATGTGGGGAAGGGGCCCCTATAGGCTGGATCCAGAGCTAAATGAATGGAACTCTGCTTGCATAATGGAGTTTTCCTGGTTCTTCACCAATCCCCCATTGAATGAAATAATACAAATAAACTGACTTAGCACTTAACAGGAGAGAGAGAATCATAGAATCATAGAATAGCAGAATTGGAAGGGGCCTACAAGGCCATTGAGTCCAACTCCCTGCTCAATGCTGGAATCCACCCTAAAGCATCCCTGACAGATGGTTGTCCAGCTGCCTCTTGAATGCCTCTAGTGTGGGAGAGCTTAACACAGAGGCTTAACACAGAGGCCCGGTCCTCACTCTGACACCATTTTGCAGTCTATGAGGCCTAAATAGTCTGTGGCCAGCTTCAGGAGAATTTCAGACCATCAGGCACCCTCAGCCTGATGAGCAGATGTGCACTGCTGCATCACAGTGTTGTGGAAAGGCTGATAGCAGGATTTTTGAACTGACCCCATCTCTAACCCCTTGCACTTGCCCACTTTTGTGGGCACCCACTGTCCCTCCCTCTTTCCCTGGATTAAGATTCAGTGTGGGCAAAGCTAATTATGGAAGAGTCAAGTAGGATTCCACCACCACCTGCAACTCCCAGATTGGTCAGGGGAGTTTGTTTTCTCACCTACTCTGGACTGAATCTCCAGGGCTGATTGGCTTTTTTGGACGGTGCTCTTAAATACACAGGAATCAATCAGTGTGGGTGGGGGGCATAGGGAGGGAGTTAATCAATGAACACTAGAAGGAACCTTTAAGGTGACTTGCCAGCCAAGGCTGGGGGTCTCAGGAGAAGAAGAGGGTCCTCTTTGAAGCTTGAATGCATCACAGTGTATGCAGGACTCAAGGAGTTGTGACTCACAAAGGCACCCCTCAACACCTAAACATGTAGCCAAAAGTTATTCTGCCCTTTACAGACTGGCAGCCCAGGGAGGTTGGGGGCAGAGCACCCACAGTCCCCTCCACATTTTTGCCCTAGACACAAGCAGCTGAATGGTTGTCCTCCTTCAAGTCCTACATAAACTCATGGATTTGATGTTACTCAGTGTCTCTCCTTTTTGCACCATCTTTAGGAGCAGGCTTTATCAGGCTCCAAGATGGTTAGATGGGGTGAGACAGGTGTAAATGCTCAGCCCCCTGTTGTCAGTTTTTCTTCCCAAATACCCCTTATGCAGGCAAAGCAACCGGCCATGTTCCAATGCAAAGGGAGAGACATGTGAGCTAGAATTGTGAGAGTAACATATGGCAGTTGGAAGAAAAGAATTCAAAGACATGATCAGGAGAGGTACACAAACCTGGGCTAGAACTACATCAAGCAGGATATAACACTTTGAAAGTGGTTTGAAAAACAGTATATAGAATTTGTTGTGGGACCCAACAGTTATCAATACAATCACAATCCATTATAAAGCCGTAGTGTAGATACTACTGTGGTCTGTTCCAAAACAGACAGAGAGAAACATATGTGGTTCATGTAAACCGCCCAGAGAGCTTCGGCTGTGGGGTGGTATATAAATGTAATAAATAAATAAATAAAATAAATATGGTAACAATGTGATTTCCAGCTCTTGAAATCAAACATTCTGGTCGGTGGGCAACTCCAAGGGCACCCGCCAGTTCTGGAGAGGAAGGGAGAGTGGTTCTCACTGGGTTTCGTTGGTTTCATTGATGCAAGATAGCCAGGATCATATCCTCTCTTAGCATAACATAATAACATAATAACAACACTGTAAGAATGTTAAACCACTTATTCTGACATCATCCCTGTCAGGTGTCATAGCTACTGTGTGGAGAAAGCACCAATCATCACACAGTGAAATATGGCTGCTTAGTTGGGAAATGAAAACCCCATTCAAGTCATTAGTGTGGTGTTGTATATAGGGATCTATGGATTTTGTTTAATCTGTTCCGTCTGTGTATCTTGGGGGAATTGATTTTTTTTAACCAGAATTTTGTTCTAAGAACATAAGAAGTGCCCTGATGCTGGATCAGACTGAGGGTCCATCTAGTCCAGCACTCTGTTCACATAGAGGCCAACCAGCTGTCAACCAGGCACCAACAAAGCAGGACATGGTGCAACAGCACACACACCCCACCCATGTTCCCCAGGAAGTGATGCACACAGGCTTATTGCCTCAGATACTGGGGGCATCGCACAACCATCAGGGCTAGTAGCCATTGATAAACTTTGCCTCCAAGAATTTATCCAAGCCCCTTTTAAAGCCTTCCAAATTGGTGGCCATCACTACATCTTGTGGTAGTGAGTTCCATAATTGAACTATGTGCTATGTGGAGCTTCCTTTTATTTGTCCTGAGTCTACTTGTGCTAATTTGTATTAGTGCTAATTTACATTAGTACACTTGTGGAAATGCACTAATGTGGATTAGTTACTACATATTAGTGCTAGTACACCCCCACCCATGTGAAAAACTGGCCCGCAAGTCTGTGGAATCCATGTGACTTGGTCTGCTGAGGAATCTGTAGGTAGGATTCATAGAAATTATTATTATTATTATTATTATTATTATTATTATTATTATTTATATAGCACCATCATTGAAGATTTTTCCAGGTTCCCCAGTTATATATTCCACCCTCTGCTTACCTTCCCTCCCCATGCCTTGAGGTCAGATATTCAAGTGACCTTAGTGATAGAAATGAACATGAAGTCAACCCAGTTTTCCAATTAACAAATAGAGATGAGGTGGGACAAGGTTCCCCCAAAGAGGAACGGTCCCTGTTCTTCCTAGGAGACAATGAACAGGATCAGGCATAGCTCATATCACAAGGGGAGGCACAGAGTTCCCTTGTTTCCACCTAGTTTTAACTAAGGGGAGTTCCTTCTTCTTTGCCCCATTGAATTGTGAATTGGTCAACAGGGCTCCTCTGAATGTTTAAGCAGAGCCAGGCTGCTACATCCTTTCAATGAAATCCTGTTCAGATTGAATATCTGGTCACTTAGTGTCTAATGTCCCAGGGGGCTTCCACACCCAGTCTTTGGGGCGCCCCGTAAGCGCTTCAGGGCACCCCGAAACTCCTAGTGTAGCTACCTGGTCAGAAGAGACAGAGGAAGAGGCGGCGGCGGCGGCGAAAAGTTCCCAGGGCTCGGCGGCTTCCTTGCCGCCGAGCCCAACTCCCCGCTGGCCTCCTCCTGCTGCCGGCGAAAGAGCCACCCGGGTTGGAGAGCTCGGCGGAAGAGCCCGCCTTCTTCCGCCGAGCTCTCTAACCCGGGTGGCTCTTTCGCCAGCAGCAGGAGGCCGGTGGGGAGTTGGGCTCAACGGCAAGGAAGCCGCCGAGCCCTGGGAACTTTTTGCCGCCGCCACCGCTGCCGCCTCTTCCTCCGTCTCTTCTCACCAGGTAGCTACACTAGGAGTTTCGAGGCGCCCTGAAGCGCTTTCGGGGCGCCCCGAAGACTGTGTGTGGAAGCCCTCCTAATCACTAGTTGAAATGATCTTATACTTAACAGAAAGCGATTGGCAAGAGAAAAAGCAGTTGCAAATGAGGAGAAATCTAATGAAATGCAAAGAGAATGAAATGCAGAAGAAGAAATAATAATATATTAGTGCTGAATTCTTTCCTCTTCCATCTTTAAGGGAGGCAAAATATTATTTTTAATGTAATTTGGATAGTGATTCCATGACTGTGTTTAAAGGAAGATCAATGTAAATGTAGAATATCAGCTGCCTCATATAAATCTTTTGTATAAGCAGGTGGTTTTGGACCTTGCCTGAAGCTATTGCTTTTGATCATTTAGGGGGCTACTGATGTACCCCAGGCAACTCACATAAAGCAGTTATTTGTAGTCATTTAAAGGTATACCTTTAAACATGCCTTTAATCTATTTGCAGCTATAACAGACTCACAGTATGGAAATGTTTTAAAGAGCAGGCACCCTTTTTTGCAGCATTTTATAAGAGCAGATTTCATACTATCTGGTGCCAATAAAGATAGACATAGCCCTGTGCTTACACAGCAGTAGCCTTTAACATTGTTTAGTGCTGTGATTAATCATTCAACTGCCATAGTTAGTGAAATACCAATGAAAATGCATCTCTGTGTTGTCTGTCTGAGACTGTGTGTGTGGTGGTGGTGGTGCATGAACGTATTCACACATTTCATTGGATCAACTGTCCTTGAAGACAACAGTTCTCTATTAGGGCTTTTTTCCTGTTCCACAGGTAATTCAGTTCGAGTGAATTCTTGACAATGCACTCAAGTTGCTAGGAGAGGACAGAGATTTATAAGATGGAAGGTCCATCTACAATTCACATGCTAACCTTGGGTAAAATACCAGATCATTTCATAGTGCTATTTTGATAAAGAATTATCTGTTCCTTGACTTTGGTGATTATATCAATACTCTCAGCAGTGTATATTGGTACAACCACCAACCACTGTGTTATTTCAACAAATGTCATCACCCAAAAGAACCTAGGATTTCTTCTACTCGTTTCTCTCTCAAGTAGCCCCTAAACATTGGTTGAATTAGCTAATCTTGTCAAATTATTATATTTTGACCTGAGTAATTGCCTCTAGAAAAGAAATCATACCCTGAAGTTCAGGTAGTAAAGTGGCATTATGGGTAGCTACATCCATATCACAGTGAAATCATGAGAAGCTAACCCTGTGCACTTAGATTCCTATAATTTGGTATTTTTTTACCTACCATCTTGGAATCCGTTGAAGAGATTTACTGACTAAAAGTGGCCAGATTATTTGGAAATTCTGCCCTCTGCTTGTAGGACTATAAATGGGAAGCCTGGTTTAAAAGGGGGAGGGGTCAACTATACAGGTTTCTCTGGGAGTCACGACTGGATAGAAAGCAATGTAGCCGCTGTAGGAAGACGATGCTTTCATGAGCAATTGCTGTGATGTAAAGTGGTTGCAAAATGGGGGGGGGTATCATAAGAATATAAGAAGGCCTGTGCTGGATCAGACCGAAGGCCTGTCTAGTACAGCAATCTGTCCCCACAGTGGCCAGCCACATGGCCATGGGGAAGCCCACAAGCAGGACATGAGGGCAACAGACCCTCCCACTCAGTATTGCATTAATCCTGGTTATCAAGACTGCAATAAGATCAACATGCCACCTGGAAGCTCTTTATGGTTGTGATCTTGACAAAATAACCTAGACTTTAGATTGTGGAGGCATCTCCTTGATCCGGCAATCCCAAAATCTGGAACATTTTGACTGCATGGGACCATTGGGTTGTCTCCACTGGTAAAGAGTTGTTGTGCTTGCAGGGGGTGTGCAATGCAGAGGAGAGAAAGGGGAAGTCTCATTATCCAAGCATTCAAAAAAGGAAGGCAGTAGTTGAATGATCTGATATATACAGAGTGCCCAAAGCACACAACTACAAGATATACATTCAGGGATGGACAGTGATAATTAACCTTGCTTATTTACAGATGCATCCATCCACCTACTGGTTGCCTAACAAAACTGTACATGAAAATTACTCCTGATGCAATCATATCACCTTTTTACAATAAATAATTTCTAATGCATGATATACATAAATCAAAACCACAGTCACAGTTTATAGACACAATACAGGCTGGTGATGACATCAGTATAGTAACCTTGTAAACTAAGTTTATAATACGAGGTTATGTTTATTGTTTTCTTGTTCTTGTCAGCGTTATAAACTTTATTAACAGGCCTCCAGTTTGTTTGTCCTGTTTGCGTGGTAGCTTCTTTGGAAAAAGAAATGCAACAACAAATTGGCTAAAACCCGTAAATTATTGTGGGGTCGACACCTCCAAAATGCAAAACAGATGGTATGCCTTGAGCTTGGAGAAACGCGAATAGCAACCCAATAATAAGAGTGAGACCTGGCCAGATCTACACCCCATGTCATATCAATACGAATCGATCCCATCATGGTGACACTATATCCCTCTTGTGCATTTATACCTTGCAGCACACACAATGACATCTGTTGTGGTATTTTGGATAATGCAGAACAAAACCTGGGAAATAACACTAACAAAGTGATATACAGAATGCAGAATGCACCCCATTTCCCAACAGGTATCAGTGTACTTCAATACTGATAAAAGCACTAGTGTTGATCTTGACCTGGTTTGCAAGAAGCCTTCATATGTGCCCCAACTGTTAATGAAACTCACCATGCTTGGAGGGAAATGATGGATCTGAGAGACTGTGCCTACCTGAGATCCCATGAGGGTAATGAGGATCTTCAAGAAAAGTGGCTTTCAGTCTCTCATCTGTGCTTTTATGCTATGGAGGCAGGAGGTTTTGAGGTGCAGCTCCCCATAGCAGAGACAGAATCTTTGACAGTTATCAACTGAATGAATCCTGTACTGGCCACATTGGAAGGAAGCATGCATTTTCAATAGGTATTTCATTAGGTGGAAAGCTCTTAATCACTACTTGCTCTCATCAGAAGACCATTCCAGGGGATTAAACAACAAATCCACTTACCCGCCCAGCCAACGGTTTGGGCAGGAAGCGGCCGTTAGGAGAGGGGTGGAGCAGGATGAAGACTGCTCACGTGCCTCAGGAACGTGAGCCACATGAGACTGGGGCGGGGCCGCAGCTATAAAAGGCTGCACGCCCCAAGGCTCGGCCTCTTTCGTTTTCGGCTCCCACCCTCCCGCCTGTTACTAGTATGGGAATAGCCAGTCGCTCCCTTTGGAGGGAGGGCTAAGTAGGAATTTTTCCTCCTAGGTTTTTGCCTACTTCATACTGGTGGCGTTAGGGAGGTCTGGGTCTTGTAAATAGGTTAATTTGTGGCAGGGAATGTGCAGGAATTTACTGTATTAGAGAGGGACGGTGAGCACTCTGGCACCCATTGCAGTGATCAGCATATCCGGAGGACCTCACATGTCAGGATATGGTGTGCCTTTGGAGACCATCCTGTCTTCACCCACTCGCTGTCCCTTATGGCAGTGGGCGGGGGTGTTGTAGGGTGGTCTCCCCACACTTACAAAGTGTCCCACAAGCAAGAAGCCGGAGTTCCGGCTTTTTTGGCTTGGCAGAGTAGCTCGCCCTTTAAGACAGGCAAGCAGCCTGAGCTTAGGTTTAATTCCCGCACTTTCCCGCGCAGAACTAGGGAGGGATAGATTAAGATTATTATTTAATAAAGAGGCCCTAGTTAACCCAAGCTCTGGTGTCTGTGTCTTTTTTCCATGCTTCCACCTACACTCACAACAATCTCCCAGACAAAGGGGTGGTCGAAAAGTAGCATAACACAGAAAAAGTGGTTGTGAATTCAAACTCAAATATGTATACTTATGAAGAAGTCCGGAAATCATCCACAGAAATGGAGCAACATCCTGCTTCATTGTGCCACATCTGTTCCACATCTTGCCATGTGTGGTTCTATTCCACATGCAGGATGAGACAAATTGGAATGGCAGATTCCAAAAACAAATGTATTGAAAGTGAAATTCCAGAGCATCGTTAGTGATTACTAGTTTGAAAATGCCATGTGAATGGGCCTTCAACATGGTCCAGATATTCTGACAATTATCAAAATGTTGTGGAATATCACCATGGGAAAGGAAGCCAGATTCCAGCTGGACATCAAGAAAAACTTCCTGACTGTTAGAGCAGTATGACAATGGAATCAGTGACCTAGGGAGGTTGTGGGCTCTCCCACACTAGAGTCATTCAGGAGGCAGCTGGACAACCACCTGTCAGGGATGCTTTAGGGTGGATTCCTGGATTGAGCAGGACTTGATGGCCTTTTAGGCCCCTTCCAACTCTGCTATTCTATGATTCTATGATTCTATCAAATAGCTCCAAATAATAATTTCATAACCTAGTTAAGCAGTACTTGGATTTGTTGTTCACTACTGAATTCCATGGTATTAAATTTGAACAAATTAATCTACATAAGCTTTTCTTAATCCATTACTAGAGACATAATAGGAATTTATTAGATCCAATGACTGAAAGTTGATATCAGTGCATCTTAGATACTAGATATTGTTTCATTTCTCCAAGTGATCTCCATCATGCTATTCAATAAGTGTACATAAGTGCCAAATTCATGTTCAAATTTAAAAGAGCATTTTAGTAATGCATAGAAATTTCAATGCAAGTGTGTTTTTATGCATACCATTGCATGATATGATTAGCAATAAATATGCACCACAACCCCATTTTTATTAATACCTTTAATTGCTTCCAGAAGGATTGCGGCTTTTTATTTTTTTCAAACTAGGCATGGAAAGGCAATTAGATATCAATTCCCACATTGACAACACTTTCTGTGCTTATGGTTTGTTGATAGCACCCATCATAAAAATAGTAAAATCACTCCTATTCTGCAATGATGTTTTAGGGGGCCAGGTGGTTCACATGTTAGAAGGAAATCGATGTTATATATAAATGAGAACATGGCTCAGGAATAAAGAAGCAAATGACATGTAGTTAGATTATCTCCTTCTGTCTTAGTATCTTATGCACTTACCATTTTAAAATTCACATCTTTAAACATTTGGCCATTATAATATTACAGTTTGCTGTTAAGTATAGATTTTATGTGCTGCTTTGCATCAGACAACAGCTTTTAGATACAAATGAATTGGTTACTGATGCAAGGCAATTTTGAGAACAGAAGAAGAGCCATGTTGAATCTGACCAAAGGTTTTATCTAGTTCACCGAGTAGTCAGCCTAGGGGAAGCCCAATGCAATGGCACTCACCCAGCAAGTAGTACTAAGAAGGTGAGCCTCTGAACTGGAAGCAATATATAGCCATTGTAACTAGTAGCCATTGATGGCCTTGTCCTCCATGAATTTGTCTAATCCCCTTTAAAGCCATCCAGATTGGTGGCCTTCACTACATTTTGTGGTAGCACAGTGTGAAGAAGTACTTCCTTTTATCTGTCCTAAATCTCCCACTATTCAGCTTCATGGGATGATGCCGTTTTTATTTTAGAAGAGGAACCTGGTTCCATGGCCCCATCTGGGGAAAAAGATAAGTTAAAAAAAACCCTCTATGGCAACCCCCCCACCCCCTGGAAAGTCTCTGCCCATCTCTGGTTGCCCCCAGGATCCCCTCTGCATCATATGGATGCACAGGGATGCTCCTGAGTAGATCCTGGGATAACTGCATGGTGTAGACATGCACCAAATATCATAACCTTTTCTCACAGGAGAGTTGCTTCAAGCCCTTGATCGTTTTGGATGCACCTTTTGCAACACTACAATATCCTTTTTTTAGATGTAGTGATCAGAAGTGTTTCACCATAGATTTGTATAAAGGGTTATGATATTGGCAAGTAGTTGTGTTTTTGGGTTACCAACAGGAAATCTACATTTTTCACAGCAGCCACACAACAGTCAAGGTTTTACCAAGCTATCCACCACAACTACAACCACCCCAACCCTGGATCCTTTTCCTGGCTAATCACGACCAACACTCCAAGAAGGACTTCTGAAGATCTCAAGGTCTGGATGAGAGAGGTGGTACTTGAGGATTCTGATATGAAACAAGTGGTGAAGAACTGTTTCCAGCAGTGTGCTGGCCCTGAGATTTCGCTAAGTGATCCATTTATTTATTTATTTATTACATTTTTATACTGCCCAATAGTCGAAGCTCTCTGGGTGTTTCACAAAAATTAAAACCATTAAGAACATAATAAAACATCCAATAATCTAAAAACCCAAATACAAAATACAATATAAAAAAGATAACCAGGATAAAACCACGCAGCAGAAATTGATATAGGATTAAAACACAGAATTAAAACAGCAAAGTTTAAATTTAGGTGTTAAAATACTGAGAAAATAAAAAGGTCTTCAGCTGGCGATGAAAAGAATACAGTGTTGGCACCAGGCGCACCTCTCTGGGGAGCTCGTTCCACAGCCGGGGTGCCACAGCGGAGAAAGCCCTCCTCCTAGTAGCCACCTGCCTCACTTCCTTTGGCAGGGGCTCATGGAGTAGGACCCCTGTGGATGATCTTAAGGTCTGGGCAGGTACATATGGGAGGAGGCATTCCTTCAGATAGCCTGGCCCCAAGCTGTTTAGGGCTTTGTATGTTAGTACCAGCACTTTGAATCGGGCCCGGATCTGGACTGGCAGCCAATGAAGTTGTAAAAGGACTGTGAGAATAGGGATGATACAAGAGTGTGCCTATTTTCATATTAGAGGCATGAAAGAATACTGGGAAATAAAGGAATGACCACACAATTGTCAGCAACCCAAGCTATTAAGCCTGCTTTGTTCATGTAATGTTGAGGTGATACGGGCTGTTCTACCTTGGCTTCATATAGGAAGTTGCTTAAAATTGCCTTCACATCAAATCGCTAGTATACCCGTAATGTTTATTCTTTGTGGAGAAAGATACAGAATGCCACGGAATGTGAAGCTTGAGCCTAAGTGACATGTAAGCTTTCCCTGTAGGGAACTTTCAAGCAAATATGAGTTTGCTGCAAAAACCATTCCTTGAAAGGGATCACTGGTCATTAACACCAGCAAAATCATTTCTATGGTGCTGGAATAATAATTAACAGGAATGGGCAATTGTAAGACTCCAATTTACATTCAGTTTACCAACCAATGTTTGACGGATTACTTACCAGATTCTAAGATAATGGAGATTGCTCATGTGAATGGAAAGGTGATGAGTTTCCACTCCCCCCACCCCTAACCCAACTGTTGCTTATTGTCCTGCCTCACCAACCCTTTCCAAATGCAGTCCACTTAATTAGGCTGCAAGCCCTGTCAGCAAGAGTAATCATTATTGGTATGGGTTCTTCAAGGTCACAGCCTGCTGATAAGAAGATGTTCAGGAAGCAGATCAAAAGTCATGCCGGGCAAAGCTCCAAATTTAGTATCCAAACAAGGGTTAGGCAAAGGCAAAGGCAGGATCAGTCTGAGGATCAAAGAAGCTCTAGTTTCCCATGGCAGAAGATCAGGATCACGGAAGACACACAAACACGGGAAATACTTCAAGATGCATTCAATGGGAAACTGGTCCCTTGGCTCATCTTTATAGTAGCTGGAGCCAGGCATGCCCAACTCCCAGCTGCAACTCATTAGCAAGCTTTCCGGTGAAGCATCCGACTCATCCTGGGCAGAGAGAGGCTCCTATCAGGAACTCCAGAGGGACCAGCCTCCTCTTCAGTTGCCCGTCCACTAGGGTGACCATATGAAAAGGTGGCCAGGGTTCCTGTATCTTTAACAGTTGTATTGAAAAGGGCATTTCATCAGGTGTCATTAATTTCACCATGGGTAACCTGGTGAAATTCCCTCTTCATCACAACAGTTAAAGCTGCAGGTGCCATGCCCTCTTTTAAATCTGGTCACTCTAGTATAGCTCCTGCAGCTTTAACTGTGGTGATGAAGAGGGAATTTCCCCAGGTGCTGCATATATACAAATGGCATCTACTGAAATTCCCTTTTCAATACAACTGTTATAGATACAGGAGTCCTGTCCTCCTTTTCATATGGTCACCCTACCGTCCACTATCCTCCTGCAATGCTGCCTCTAGAACATCCTCAGGAGAAAGAGAGTCCATGAGCTCAGGTAAGCCAAGTTCCTCCTCAGAAGAAGACACCTCAGTGGTCTCATGACACTTGTCCACATTATGCATTCCCAATAATATTGGTGGACAATCAAGAACAAACATTCTGAGGTAGCAAAAATAGATAATGCTTTGTGAACTTACAGGTCTTTTCTAGCAAACCAGTAATGAAGAGTTTAAAAAATCTTGGGAGTATAGCCCACACTTTCAGCCTAGGTATCCCATTAGTCCATGTGGTTTTACTTTTCCTGTCTCTAAAATGGGAACTACACACTGATCATTCTCCTGGCTACCTTTATTTTACTTGTGTTATCTCCACTATGGGTGTTTTCTATTTTGTATGATTGATCGATTAATTTTGTAATTCTATATTGCAAGTGGTTTTATGCAGTGCTTTGTTGTTTTATTCTGTAATAAAATCAATTGTGGAACAAAACAAAATGTTCACTTCCAGAGAGTTAGCTTACTCTTCATGGGCTATATATGGCCACAATGACATGTTGAATGTGCCGCTGGATGCCCCCTCACTGCCTGAAGAGCAAAGGTAGACCCTATGAGTCTTGGCAGCAGCCTGCAACCCTTGAGCATGCACCTGAGGACATGGCCTGGAATCCCCAGTGAATACAGGTGTTCCGTTAAAGAAATGCAGGCATTTTCTGATGTACTGGGGAGATCATATTTATTATACAGTGTGGGCTCATGTAGCAGAAAGAAAAGAGCCTTGTATCCCATGCTCTGCACTGCCTTTAGGTTCCTCTAAATGTATTTAAAAGAAGATAGACCCCTTTCATCCAATCAGGTCAGGAGAGGACAGAAGTCTTCTGACACACACACAAAGAGGTTGTAGCATTTAGTGAGGGTATAACCTTACCTGATGAATTCTGATTACATCCTCATTTGACTCGCCTGAACGGCTGTGGAACATCTTTAACACCCAGTGAACTAAACACATGGAAGGAGAACTTAGTATGAAAGCTATTATCATATTCATTTCTTTTACACTTCTGAGAACATTGCTTATGGCACCTTACAAATTCCTGTGAATTCCCTTTTTAGTACCTTGGATAGAGGGTGTGAAAGAGAATATGATCAAAATTGATGCTGAAACATCTCCATAGGCACCAAAAAGAAGCAGTATAGCGTAAGCTTAGTTTTTCAGCAGAGCATCTTAGGAAGTGTTTTATGTGAAAGGAGAATAATATAGCCTCAGCTTCTTTTGTTAACAAGCCAAGGAATTTAGCTAATTATTCTCTTCAGATAAAAGTGTAAGAATAGAAAAGTATGGCCTAAACATGTTCTTCTGAGTAAATGGAGGTAGTACCTGAGTACTTTAAAAATATCAGGCTTTTTAATTTATTGACAAAATGCCTATCAAATAGTAGGGCTGTGCTCCGCTCCGATTCGGATCCCCAAATTGGGAGTGGAGTGACCCGATCCGGAACTGCTAAATTCAGATACAGATTGGGTCTAGGGACCTTTGGATCAAAGCAAAGCAGTTTGCCTCATTTTGGATCGCTTCACCTCTTTCCAGAGCTCCAGACGCCATTTTAAGCATTTTCCCCCATTGATTTGTATTGGGTGATTTGTATTGCTCATTGGGGGTCATTTGTGTAGATTTTAAGAAATATCCATTCAGCGGTTGGGTTGCAATGAATTTTTTTTAATGGGTAAGCGGGAGGGGGAAATAAACCTTTTTTGGCATTGATAGACAGCTTCATCTCCCAATCGTGCTGATAAGTGATCACCCCATGTGAAGCATCCTCCAGTCCCAATGTTGACGGGGACACTAAGCCAGAGGCATATAGAGACACTTTTCTTTCTCTGCCTTTGTGGGGTAGGACTTCGGTCAGTAAGGAGTGAAATTTTCTGGAGCCGTGTTTGTAGGAGTTAGTTGGAAATATTTTTTTAAATTCCCCCCAAAAAGGGCATGATCTGATTTCCTTCAAAGTGGCCATGCCTAAGGTCCTATGTGGATGCTATCATGGTGCCCAGTTACATGTGTGTATCTTAAAAAATTACGGAGGTAACTGCATTTCTGTAAATGGGGGGAAATATTTTTTAAAATTCCCCCCCCCCAAATCAAGGCATGAACTGATTTCCTTCAAAGTGGCTGTGACTAAGGATCTATTTAGAAGCTATCATGGTTCCCGTTTTCATGTTTCTAACTTAAAAACTAAAAAAAAAAGTCATTTTACATTTGCAATGCAAGTCTGGGGGGGGGGGGGAACGGAGCTCCGGATCTGGATCTGCAGCAGAGCGGAGTGGAGGCGGATCAATCTGAAGCAGAGCAGACGTGATCCAAAAGGTGTGGATTGGGATCCAGAGCGGATCGGGGGGGTGTCCGTACACAGCCCCATCAAATAGTAGTTGGAAATATGTTTGCCAAGATGGGCATGAGAGGGTGAGTGTGTTGGTCCTTTGCTTCCATGCATGTTAAATATGGTGTTCTTTCTCCCTTGGTTGCTAGGCATGCAAATATATCTGAGGGTATTGGTGGATTAGCTTCTGATGTCTTTAAATACTAATAGAATCTTAGCTGAATCACTGGCATGCTCTTATTATTTTTATAGGAACAAGGGGTTATTTGGGAAAGGGAGAGCTCTCTCTTCCAAGTAAATAGTTTCAAATTTCATCTATACCAGGGGTGGGGAACCTCAGGCCTGTGGCCAGATCTACCCCAGTTGAGGTCCCAGTCCAGCCTACTAGGATTCCCAGATGGCCATACATTCTTCCCCTTGCATAATTTGGGGGCTAGGTTTGCTCCGTCTTTTGCATTTCAAGCTCATTAGATTTCTCTTCCCCCACCTGTTTGTACAATTTATCAAGTTTCTCTTTCTGTTTGAATGACAAAATTGTCAAAGAATGACACCGTGTTGTACTGCAAACAAGTATAATATTTACTGCCAATATACTATATTAATAGAAGGATACATCTAGGAACTTCTATTATACCCAGGCATGGCCAGAGTGCTGTGCTTTTTATTCAGCCAGTTCTACACCAGGCAGGATATGACACTTTGAAAACAGTTTGATAACTAACTGCATATGGCATGTGTCCTGGGCCCCAACAGTTGCCACTACTTTTATAAACCATTTTAAAATGGTAGTGTAGATCATGCCCAGTTCTACAGGCTTTTGTCTCATTGTAGTTAATTAAAATGCATTCTCTGGAAGTAGGGTTGCCATACATCCCAGAAAACTGGGAATGTCACAGTTTCCAAGCATTTCCAAGATGTCCTGGCCAGTCAGTCAAGAATCCCAGATTCCTGGTCCAGCTGGCCGGAGAAATCCCAACCTCCGAAATGGTGCCTTCAGCCTGCTCAGTGGAGTGGCAGCAACAGAGAAAAAGATGCATCAATCTGGCACCTTTTCCAAGGTGCCACCGCTCCTCCATATGCTCAGCTCAGTCACTCACCGCGACTCACCTTACTGCACCTGCACCTGTGTAGAAGAGGAACAACAGCACAAAAAGGTGCACATGCTCTCTTCAGGCTGCCTGAGTCCCATGCAATGCAAAGGAGTTTGGTGAGTGTGGCTGGTTGCAGTCACAGCTTTAGGGTAGAATCATAGAATCATAGAATAGCAGAGTTGGAAGGGGCCTACAAGGCCATCGAGTCCAACCCCCTGCTCAATGCAGGAATGCACCCTAAAGCATCCCTGACAGATGCTTGTCCAGCTGCCTCTTGAAGGCCTCTAGTGTGGGAGAGCCCACAACCTCCCTAGGTAACTGATTACATTGTCGCACTGCTCTAACAGTCAGGAAGTTTTTCCTGATGTCCAGCTGGAATCTGGCTTCCTTTAACTTGAGTCCATTATTCCGTGTCCTGCACTCTGGGAGGATCGAGAAGAGATCCTGGCCCTCCTCTGTGTGACAACCTTTTAAGTATTTGAAGAGTGCTATCATGTGTCCCCTCAATCTTCTCTTCTCCAGGCTAAACATGCCCAGTTCTTTCAGTCTCTCTTCATAGGGCTTTGTTTCCAGACCCCTGATCATCCTGGTTGCCCTCCTCTGAACACGCTCCAGCTTGTCTGCGTCCTTCTTGAATTGTGGAGCCCAGAACTGGACGCAATACTCTAGATGAGGCCTAACCTGGGCCGGATAGAGAGGAACCAGTACCTCACATGATTTGGAAGCTATACTTCTATTAATGCAGCCCAAAATAGCATTGGCCTTTCTTGCAGCCATATCGCACTGTTGGCTCATATTCAGCTTGCGATCTACAACAATTCCAAGATCCTTCTCATTTGTAGTGTTGCTGAGCCAAGTATCCCCCATCTTGTAACTGTGGCTTTGGTTTCTATTTCCTAGGTGTAGAACTTGGCATTTATCCCTATTAAATTTCATCCTGTTGTTTTCAGCCCAGCACTCCAGCCTATCAAGATCACTTTGAAGTTGTTTCTGTCTTCCAGGGTATTAGCTATCCCTGGGCAGAGCTGCTGGGTTATTTGTGGGGGAAGAAAGAGAGTTTTTTGGGGGGAGGGGGAGGAGAGGGGTTGAAGGAGAGGAAAGGAGAGAGGGGAGAAATAAAATAACCCACCCACCCCGGAAAACAACAACATTGTCCTGGTTTTGTGGATTCAGAATATGGTAACTCTATCTGGAAGGGCAGTGGGGGAATCCCCTGATAGTCTTCAAGGTCCAGTTACACCCATACTTTTCCATAGGGGAGTGCCATACCTCACCCACTTTTCTCTAGTCTCAGTGTGTGTGAGATGTGTGTGGGGTGAGCGGGGGTTATAGGTGCAACAGCCAGAAACTCACCTGACTTTTCTTGTTCCTTAATAACACTTAACATCATCATTGTGGCCTTTTCAGTGGTGGCTCCTTTGGAATGCCCTCCCCATGGAGGCCTGCCTGGAGCCTCATTACTATTGTTTAGGTGCCAGGCAAAAGCATTTCAGTTCCCCCAAGCCTTTTAGAAAAGCTCATATTAACTTTTCAAACTTGGAGCAGTTTGATTTGACTGTCTGTTTGTATGGTCGATTGCTTTTTAGTTCGTTATGTATATGCATGTATAGGATCTAAATTATATTATTACATCAATTATTATATTGGCTTTGGGAACATAAATTGATGTTGAAGGAGCAGAGCGTAAAAGTATGTAAATAAACATTAATAACATTATCTAAGCATGCTCACAACAGTCTTGTAAGGGGAAGGCAGTCTTATTATTCCCACATTGCAGGTGGGGTGCTGGAGGCTGAGAGAGAGAGTGGGTTGCCTAACAAAAGACGTGAACTGAAGGCCACCCAAGGAATTCATGACAGATTCAAATGGATTCACAGCTCCACCCCTTAAGCCATTGTGCCACATCGCCTCCCTTTTTTTGTTCTTGTGCTTACATTTCCCAAAGTGCTTTTTTAAAATGTTCTGAGGAGCTTGTTATTTTCTGCAGATCTGTAGGTGCCAACTTCATTGGTGAGTGTTCTCGGAGCACTATATGACCCTGGTAACTGCCTTAATGTACAACAAACAGAAGCCTGTGGTTGCAATAACAAAACACAACAGCGGTGCTTGGCACAAAAACCACAAAAACTCAACCACAAAAACTCACATATGAAGTGAAATATAAGCAAATTGCGTTACTAATGTGGGTGATATTTACAACAATCCTACATATGCTGTTTGTAGTCAAGTGTACAGAAAGATATAATTCTGCTTACTGATACAAAGCCAATAATGCCTCAAAACAAATCCAACAGGGCTAGAAGCCTCCAATATATAAATAAAAAAAAATTGCAAGAATAATATACAATTGTATCAGCAATTAATTATCAATGAAAGAATATTACAAAACAGCATGTGGAATTTTTTTTTAGTTAAAGCACAATCTTATACCCACACATTCCCTGTTCTAGGCGTCAGATAAAAAACGGGTGTCCGGTACAGTGCCCGTTTCGCAATGTCTTCATCAGTTGGACGCTTTTTCATAGAAGGAGCCGCGGCTGTGTGTTTGGGGTGGAGTCCTCCCAATGATTCTAATCTTGTAGTTCCCCTGTTAGAATCAGCCACATAATACTCTCAACAGCAGATGGCAGCAGGTAAGGGACCTGCCGAGGGTCAGCTCTGAAGCGCTGAGGCGGCCCAAAGCTTCGAAGCCAATTGGCTTCAGCTTCGAGCTGCCTCAGGCTTCACCAGAACCACCTTGGAACCGAGCCAATGCAGGCTGAATCAGCCCGCCTCAGCTCGGATTCGGGGCCTCGGTCCGAGGTGGAGCACAGCCCTAGTTACAGCCACATGATAAAAGGGGTAGGGCTTGCAAACCATCCCAAGCACCATATTAGCGATTCTTGCAAGAAGAAAACCAAACTAATCTTGGAGTCCACCCAGTCTGCTCCAGAGGTGTCCCTGCAACTTCTTTTATCACTTGGTGATCCTTGGCAACTGCAGCAGCATCTGATGGAAGGAGATTTCGTGCACATGCTACTTCTGCTTAAGAGCATCGGGAGGTGAAGGGAAGCTGGGGGATGTGACGCTCAAGAGGCAACAAGAAGGACATGGAAGGGAATGGGCCTGGGAGGGAGCTGAATTAATCTGGGGCAAGATACATGCACATAACCACAAGACATGATGCAGAACCATGCTGTCCTCATTTTTTCTTTCTGCCAGCTTTACATTCTGAGAACCAAAATACGCTCCGCCAGGAGAGCAACTGAGCAGTTGCTTTCATGAGCAAGCCGCACCCTGACAAAGCTGAAGAACCTGCAGTCTATTTGGAGTGGCTTCCAAATGAATTTTACCCAAACTGAAGTTCAGTTTTCAGTACCTGGAGGGTCCCATTCAGATGAAATTTATGGCAGAATGCAAGGGGAAGCTAAAAGCATTCTGCCAAGATTAGTACACTTTGTTGGGGGAGGGGGGGAAACTTTATTGCCACCAAATTTTACCCAAAACACAGCTTGGAGCAGCAAGTGCCTTTGAATGCATTTCAAGGAAAGCAAAAAGAATCTCAGAAAGATTAGAAAACTTTTCGGAGGGCTTTTGCACATCTCTCAACCAATTATACTCCTATTCCAAGGAACATCAGAGCTGCAAATACAAAGCTAGCTGATAAAAGGGTGGATGGTTATCTGGCCGCTATTATCTGCCCCTTTTTGCACAAGTGAAGCTGGTGTCAGTAGGGTGATGAATCCGCTCAGGGTATCAGCCAGAACCTTCCACCCTGGGATTGCTCCTTTAGAGTTCTGACTAGTTCTGAGTGAAACCCAGAGCAGATTTACTGCCCCACTGACATGAGATCCACCAGCCTCCACTGTTAACACATATCAGGATATTAGCCAGGCAGCCCACATAGGAATCTGAGTTATATCCAGTCCAACAAAACGTCCATCTAGCTGAGAATTGCATACGTACACTGACTATCGCTGGCCCTCCAGGGTTTCAGAAAACACATCGCCAAAAAGTTTTTGCCAGGTATAGAATCTTCACATGTGTTCTACCACTGAGCTGTGGTCCTTGTTACATATTCAAGAGCACTTCAGTCCTTTGAACATAAGCCCATGTCCACTAGAAGTGGACAAACAAATAACGAAATGAAACTGGGTTTGAAGCAGCATGGCTTCCTATAAGTATTGCCTTCATTTTGCAAGATGCATTTCTTGGCTTGCTAAAAATTTACATTTTGTGTCCAAAACAGCTCTTCGTATCTTTATTAATTACATGTGTTTACATGTGCATATTTTTGGGGCTGTCCTACTGCTGTTGGTTGCAGTGTATTTAAAAGTCAGATGAAAGAAAATGCAAGCAAACAGAGGCTGTCCCCCCCCCAATGCTTTGATGTCTCTAATGCTCCATCAACTGGCTTATTAAACCTTACACTCTTCATACTCTAAGCAAAAGCTTGAGTGCTTTACAAGGTGTCTAAAAATATACTGTGATCCTTAAAAATATGATCATACTTATCGGACAAGACAATAAATAATTGATGGTGCTCAAGACCTCTTTTATATTTTATTCACCTCTGCAGAGAAGTTTAATCAGGGCAGCAGCAGACGTTTCCATCCAGTGGCAGCTAAGTACAAACGGGGTGGGGGAGCAATGCAGAAGAAATGCATTTATATCGCCTATTTCAAAAACCAATTAAGGCAACAACATGCAACTAATTTTTGCTACAGCCCAATTTCAAGTCAAGAAGATTCAAGTGAAGTTGCTTGTATGTAACTGGCCAAGAGGAAACTTTTGTGTACAAATGCTGAGTCTATAGAAGGAGTGTAGTGACTGGTTCTTGCGTGCATTTTCATTGCCCGTTGTCATTGGTGACAGCATTTCTATTGCTATCAGCTGTTTATTCAAATATGCATCATGCCTTATTGGGCAAAATGGGATCTACAAAGCAGCTAGCAACAATCTAGTACTGAAATAACAAATTAATACATACACACAGTTATCAACCAATATGTGATTAATTACAGTGCTGCAGTCAGCAAAACAAGGAACCAGCAACCAAACAAGCCACGAAACTAGAAAATCTGAAAAACCCCACCCCATTTGTTGATGGTCTTCTGCCAGCAGGTAAAACCATTTTCATTTAAACAGGCATTTGAAATTGACCTAGGTGTATCAATAGGTAGAACTAAGTGAGACACACAGGAAGTTAGATGGAAGAGGAAGTCAGGGACACAGACTTTGATTGAAGGAATACTCGCCCAATCAGGAGGTGACACAGCAGGCAGTGACTCAGCACTCTCAGGAGTCAGTCAGGGCTGGAGAGAAGTTAGTTAGAAGCTATGTTTGTTTGAGGCAATAAAAGTTTTATTTTTATATAATACTGCATTCCTCATTTGCAACAAACCTATCTTTGAAACATGGTGTCAGAAGTCTAACAGGACCCATTTACAACAACAACAAAAAACAGCCTGAGATTTTGGATTATGGAGCGAGGTTTGAAAGCTCCCCCATCACTGGATTTCACTGGGCATAATCTGGCTCAAGCTTGGCAGAACTGGAAAGAGGAGTTTGAATTGTACCTGGATCTTGCCTTCACAAAAGAGGAAGAAAAGCAAAAGGTAAAGTTATTATATTATCTGATTGGAGAAAAGGAGCGAGAGATATGCAAAATTCTTGGGTTTAGTACAACTTCTACTCTGCAACAGTTAGTAAAAGGGCTGGATGATTACTGCATACCTAAACAAAATGAAACAATGGAACGATATCAATTCTTTATGAGGCAGCAGGGGTCTGAAGAGAGACTGGATGCTTATGTTACTGCACTAAGGACTTTGGCAACAACCTGTAATTTTGGGGCTATCACAGACTCCCTCATCAGAGACAGAATTGTCTGTGGGACCACAGACCTACATCTCCGTGAGAGGCTGTTGCGGGAGCCAGATTTAACACTGACTCATTGTTTGGAGATTGCTAGGGTAGCTGAAGCTACTAAAGAGAGGCTTAGGACATTAGAAGGCACCCATGAGGTGCAGGTGCATGCAGTCCAACACCAGTCAAGTCAGTATAGTGAGCAGGGCCGGCAGCCTCAGAGACGACTGCCTAAAATACAGTGTATGTTCTGTGGGAAACAACACGAAAAGAGAAAAGAAAGGTGCCCAGCATATGGACAGAAGTGTAAAGGTTGTGGCAAACCCAACCATTTCCAAAGTCAGTGCAAGAGTGAGAAGAAACCTAATAGGCTGGCTGTGAGAACAATACAGAATGAAAGCGATGAGTCTGAAAACTGTGAGGATGTTTTAAGCCTCACTTTGGGTCCAGTGAATCATGATGTCCACATAGTGGGGAATACAGGGAAGAAGGTAACCTACCCCACCGCATTGTTTGCCACTATGTTGTTGAACAAACACCCAGTTCGTTTCCAACTGGATTGTGGAGCCACCTGCAATGTGCTGCCTCACAAAAGGGGCTTGGAGCGGCCCTTTTACAAAAACAACAACCAATTGCTTTTGCCAGTACAGCACTGTCAGAAACAGAGAGAGGTTATGCACAAATTGAAAAAGAACTGTTAGCTGTCCTTTTTGGGATGGAACGCTTCCACCAGCTCACTTTTGGACAGACAGTACATGTCCAATCTGACTGCAAACCACTGGAAACCATTGTGCGGAAACCATTATTGAGTGCCCCAAAGAGGCTTCAAAGGATGTTGATGAGATTGCAAAAGTATGATGTACAGATCCAATATCATCCAGGCAAGCACCTGGTAATGGCAGACACATTAAGCAGAGCATATCTCTCAGAGCCCAGTGAAGATGGTTCAGTTGAAAAGGACATAGAGTCAATAAATATGCTGCAATATCTACCCATTTCACGGCCACGCCTACAAGCAATACAGGAAGGCACAGAGCAGGATACCAACTTACAGATAGTTAAACGCATTGTCCTGGATGGTTGGCCAGAGACCAAACATCAGCTACCAGTGGAAGCTACACCCTATTTCTCAATGAGAGAGGAGCTCAGTGTGCAAGATGGAATTCTCTTTAGGGCAAACAGAGCTATCATCCCAGAGGCAATGCGCTTGGACATAATGAAAAGGATACACTCCTCACATATGAGAATTGAGAGCTGTCTGAGGAGAGTGAGAGAATGCGTATATTGGCCTGGCATGAATGATCAGCTGAAAACTTACATGGCACAATGTGAGATCTGCAATTCTCTAGGTGACAGACAGCAAAAAGAAACACTCCACCCACATGAGATTCCAAGGAGGCCTTGGGAAAAGGTAGGAGTAGACTTATTCAAGTTGCAAGACAAAGACTACCTCATAACGGTGGACTACAATTCCAATTTCTGGGAGGTAGACTCCTTGCTAGATACCCGATCTCGAACAATTATCAGAAAGCTTAAAGGACACTTTGCCCATTATGGAATACCCGATGTTTTATTTTCAGACAATGGCCCTCAGTTTGTGTCTGAAGAATTTAGGGCCTTCAGAGCACAGTGGGAATTTGATCATCAGACATCGTCACCGGCCTATCCCCAGAGCAATGGGAAAGCTGAGTCAGCTGTCAAGACAGCAAAGCGTATTTTGGTCAAAGCCAAGAAAGCTGGGACAGATCCATATCTAGCTGTCTTAGACCACAGGAACACCCCATCACAAGGCTTGGATGCGAGTCCAGCTCAGAGTCTCATGGGTCGAAGAACTAAGACCTTACTTCCAATGCGAGGAAATTTGCTGCAGCCAGAAATCCATAACAAACGAGCTGACTCTATAGCAGAACAAAAATCTAGACAGGCCCATTATTATAATAAGTCGGCCAAAGATCTACCTGATCTACACAGTGGTGAGCAAGTCTGGATTCAGCCAGCAGGGCAAGAGAACAAGGAATGGTGAAAGGCAGAAGTACAAAGGCAAGTGAACACACAGTCATTTGAGGTGGTGACACCAGAGTGTCAAGTCTTCAGAAGAAACCGTAGACATCTGCGGAGGAGCAGACAACTAGTATCAAATGCAGGTGTGCAGAACCACAACCAAGAACAGCAATTCCAGGAGGAGAGAGCACCCACTTCACAGTCTGGCCTCCAGGCAAGAGGTCTTTCGGAATCCCCTGCCAGAGAGACTGGGGAGATAGTTGAAATGTCCTCACATCCTAGGGATACCCATGATACCGCTTATCACCCCAGAGAAACTACATCTCCTATAGCAAAACAAGTAAGAACTCGAGCAGGTCGCCTGGTACAGAAGCCACACCATCTACAAGACTATGTTTAACTTTTTTTGGGGGGGGGGGGTAAATGGGAGTTGTAATGTATTGTTGGTTAAAATAAAAAAAGGAAAGATGTATCAATAGGTAGAACTAAGTGAGACACACAGGAAGTTAGATGGAAGAGGAAGTCAGGGACACAGACTTTGATTGAAGGAATACTCGCCCTATCAGGAGGGGACACAGCAGTCAGTGACCAGCACTCTCAGGGGTCAGTCAGGGCTGGAGAGAAGTTAGTTAGAAGCTATGTTTGTTTGGGGCAATACAAGTTTTATTTTTATATAATACTGCATTCCTCATTTGCAACAAACCTATCTTTGAAACACTAGTAAGCTGAGTTGTTTTCCTCTACTGTCCTATGTTTGAATCTGTATTTTAATTTATATGTTCTTATCTTAATTTCTTGGGTGGTTTCATATCGCTTATTTGCTCTGTTAAGATCATATATGTTGGTAGGGTCAGTATTTTGGCCCCACCCCCTTTTGCCTTTGATCCCACCCACTGCTGGAATGTAGCCTCAAAAGCTTCTGCAACGTGGAATTTGTTCCTTGGGTTGAAAGAAGCTCTGCAACCCTGATTTAAAGGTTAACACCAGCACTCTGAATTGGGCCAAGAAAGGCTGGCATAATGAATTCCCACAGCCCAGCCCAGCCCCTGGTCAGTGGCTGCATTTCAAACCAGCAGTATTTTCTGAGAACTTTTAAAATGTGCATAGTCTGTTCAGACAACACACTAAGCCATGGTTAGGCCCCTAACCGTTTTGCGGCAAATGGTTAGTGAGCGTGTTTAAACCGGCAGGAGAGGGGGATGGCGGAGGGTGACACACGGGAGACAGCGAGGGGATGGCAGAGGGCGACGACGGGGACAGCGAGGGGATGGCGGAGGGCGACGACGGGGACAGCGAGGGGATGGCGGAGAGTGACGACGGGGACAGCAAGGGGATGGCGGAGGGCGATACACGGGAGACGGCGAGGGGATGGCGGAGGGCGACGACAGGGACAGCAATGGGATGGCGGAGGGCGATGACGGGGACAGCGAGGGAGGGCGGATGGGGGGGCTTAAGTAAAAAAAAACCTTACCTTGTCCAAAGTCTTCGGGGCGCACGTGGCCCCTTTAAAACAAACAAAAAAAATGGCTGACGCTGCAGGGCTTCCGTAGTCCCTGCGCGTCGGCCGTCTAGGAGGCTGGGCGGTGCGCGCTAAAGTTAGCGCGCCGTTGCCCCACCTCCCTGCCGGCTTATCCCGGCAGGTCTAGCAACGCCCTAAGTCATAATGTTTAGCTCAAAATGCTTAACCACCATGGCTTAGCGTGTCGTTTGAACAGGGTAACGTTTGAACGTTTGCTTACAGTAAGCAAAGCTGGCGGTGACTAAAGCATGAACCACAGTAACTGGATTACTCTAGTCAAGGGCAAAGCTGGCCTACTAGCCTAAGCCAAAGAATTCACTCTTAGCCACCACATAGGCATACAGGAGCATCCAAGGACATTCAGTGATAACTCGCTTATGTGAATGAGCATCGCAGATTGGTGGCTGAGCTTTTGTATCATCACAGTTCAAGCACAATGTGTTTCAATGCAGACAGTTCACACATTTGGTTGAGGATAGAAGTTCAGGTGACAGTCAATACGGGGGCTATTGCTCAACAAGGCACTGCTGTATAACATCCCCCCTTCCCAATAATATTGGTGAGATTTTACCCACACAATTTCCCTAAGTTTTCTTGTCCCCATCAATGACAGCTAATAATGTGAAGCAGCTCTTGCATAAATCAGACTAAACATTACCGGAAGAGGAAGGAGAATTCAATGTGGGATTGTTGTTCTTGGTGGTGGCTCCATCACACCTTGTTCTGCTCCGTGAAAATCTTTCAATGTTAAATAGACCAGTGCTGAGAGAATAAGTGTGGTCCAGGCACGTATGAACCAGCCTAAGGCAGAGATTTGTTCTTAACAATTTGACCTATGATGACGGATGGTATCTTGCTGTGCATCTACCAGCAAGGAATGGTGATAGAAAGCATAGCAACATACCAATGATCACCAGAGGGCCTCAAAATATAGTTACAGAATTTCATAGAAAAAGAATGGATGGCTGTTACTGAAAATCATTACTGCAGAGGAGGCACCATTGTGCTCTCCTGGGCGAGATCCATGATTCTCAAATGTGAAAGACGGGCCTTTGAAAGGAGGTAGATGTGGTTGCTAAGAAAGGTGGTTGTTTCTCCTTCAACTCTCCTCACTTATGGATTAATAATAACACGATCATTAGTTTTGGAAAACTATAGTACCTGAAGGATCATAGTACCTGAACTGAAGGACCTGAAGGAACTATAGTACCTGAAGGGATGCTTTAGGGTGGATTCCTGCATTGAGCAGGGGGTTGGACTCGATGGCCTTGTAGGCCCCTTCCAGCTCTGCTAGTCTATGATTCTATGATCTCTTTCCACAAACCGTAAGATCATCCTCAGAGCCCCTTCTTAGGCTGAGAGTCAGTGATTCTCCCAAAGTCACTCAGTGAGCTTCATGCTCGAGTAGGAACTAGAACACGGATCACCCAAGTCCAAGTCCAACACTCTAACCACTACACTAAACTGGCTCTCAATATAGACTCAACATCACTTTTGTTGTTCTCAGAACAAGTTTGTCCCAGAAACTTTTGCACTCCTGTTGCTTATCCTGGTATCCTGTGCTTTCTTGAACCTTGTAAGATTAACTTCTGTCTAAGCAGTCTCCCAAATAATCTCTACTTGACTGTTGCCTACAGTATTATATCTCTCATAAAAAGGTATTATGAGTACGAGTTGAAATCATTTTGATTCTAGCAGATGTATTCATTCTGTTTGACTCATGGACCAGATCTACACCAAGATCTACATCAAATATGACATTTTGAAAACTGTATCTGGAGTGTGTCCTGGGCCCCAACACTTGTCACAAAAGTAGTAGTGTAGATCCTGCCGTACGGTAACCTTTTGCTGCATTTTTACCTCTGAGCTCTAAGCCTACCACTGTTAACCTAAGCTGCAAACACATTCACACCTTTGCCCACCCAAACAAAGGGGAAAATATGGTTCAGATAAGCACTTCATGGGAAGATTAGCTTGTACTAAAGTTAGCGTTGTGTTATCTGCCCATGGCATAAATGAGTGAAGATTAGATGAAATATCTGTGAGAGTAAAATTTTCTTCTGTCCAAAACAGCTGCATTTGCTTTTTGAGTGACTGAGAATTCAAAGCACTTCATTGTTAAGTGAATCCAAAGTCAATAGAGCTCAAAGGAAGGGAACATAGATATGACCTAAAGACAAGTATCTTCAGTTTTGGTACTTAAACCGTTTTTTGTTTTGTTTTTGTTTTAACGTTAATCTCAAGTCATAGGTGGGAATTTTGGTAAAATTAATAGCCCCTTGTTACAGAGTGCTGAGCTTAGTTGCTTCCTTTGCTAACCATCATGTACCAGCTCATCAGGGATCATAAAAATGTGGGGAACAGAGGTGAGAAATTTCAGGAAAGGAACATGTGTCCTCATCTTGAATTCCCTTCTCCTTTTGGGACAGCTCAGAAAGATCACTTGGTAAGAAATTTATACATTTAAAACAAAGGCTAGTTTTAAAAAGACTTCTTAAAGCTTTTAAAAAGGTGTTTTTTCTAACTGCTACAATTGCATATTTGTATACATTCTTTGCTCTCATAGCATATAGCTTGTTATCATGCAAACATTACTTGATAGTTTGAAGTAAATACAATTTTATAAAGATCCTCTATTTCTTAAGCCTTTTATTGATTGTTTTTTGTCAGCACAAATCCCTGATGGGCTCACAATAAAAGACAGCCAGGTTGCATTTTTCCTTCATAGAATAATTTATCTTGTCTAGTTAGTTTATGATGCAGGGCTATCTAAATACCAAGGCTACGGCACTCTTTTCTAGAGATGAATATAAGTATCCCATTGCTCCTGAGTTGCAAAGGTCTTGCCCCAAAGCTGCCCAAAGATGATCACTCCAGTCTTGAGTTCTCATATTCTTTCACCAACTCTATCAGGCTCCCTCCTTTCTCATCCTCTCTTGACCACATGGTCAGAGAGATGTCACTTCTGTAATAACAGCAAAAGAAAGGCTTAATATGTGACCTAAAAGAAAACACATATATTTATATCTATTCTTCATCTATATTTATGTCTACACACACACACACACACACACACACACACACACACACACACACAGGACAACTAGAAGCTTAATATAAGAAGGGTATGGGTTATAGCCAATACATTACAGAAATTCATACATTAATTTAGAAAAGTCTAAATATTTGAAGGAAATATAGTAAAAAAAAAAACCTGTCTCAAACTGAACAAATGGCTCAAGTTCACTTTCTGCAACACTGAATAAGTCACAAACAGACAAAACACACACACACACACACACACACACACACTTGAAACCTGCCCTTAATGAAACCATTTTGACATTAATTTGGAGGATCTGGGAGTTAAAAAGCATAGAAATGCAAGGAATTGATATTTGATCCAACTAAAATGAAGAACAAACAAATAATAATAGTTTGGCACGCCACAAGAACAGCCCATAGCACAAACACACAATTTCAAAGGAAAGAGAAATAGGCTTCAAGGGTGGCACCTTCAAGGGGTTACAATTAGAGGGCAAATGCTATCTTGTTCCATAGTAAAATAATCAAGTTTACTCTATCATTTGATTAATTAATACTGTATATTTCAATACAGGAAGGCACACAGAGCTTGAGATAAGTGCTTTCATATAAATAAATAAAAGCTCTAAATATTTCAGTTATTGCTGCTACTGGCTTCCCACATACACATTATTGCTGTCACAGCTCAATGTAGGCCTAAGGAGAAAGAGAGGACAGACTTTCCTTTCTCAGTATTTCATATTCGTAGGATTGTTTTCCTTGTTGCTATTCAGAGGCACAGATATTCTCTTAGGAGCCACAACTGTATCTGAAGAAACATACAAATAGCCCAAGAATGTGAATTCTATGTCATAGCTCTAATACCTGCATTACCACAGACGTGTCTGTCATTTGAGAGAGCAATGTAGCTGGACATTTTCAAAAGTATTTTTATTGTTCCATTTTATCTTGTCCTTCCTCCAAGGAGCTCGGGGTAGCATGTGCAGATCTGCCCACTATTTTATACTCACAACAACTCTGTGATGTAGGTTAGGCTGAGTGATAGTGACTAGTTTAAGAACTTCCATTGAGCTTCATGACTAACTGGACAATTTAACCACGTTTCCAAGTAAAAGCCTGGCATTCTGTCCACTACACCAGCCATCTCCAACTTGATACCCTCCAGATGTGTTGGACTACAACTGGCTGGGGATGATGGGAGCTGTAGTTCAACATATCTAGAGGCACCAGTTTGCAGAAGGATGAACAACACCACACTGACTTTTACTATGACACTTTTTGCTTTTGGCTGAAATTCATTTAAACAACAACAACTGTAACAACAACAGACATGCACATACACACACACACACACACACACACACACACACCACAAATGGTGGTTCTATACCAGAAAATATGACACGGATGTGCATTTGCACACACCACACACACCTTAGATAAGACCAGTTATGAATGAATATTCTTTTTAACTTTGACCACAATTAGAAAACTTGAGCTTGCAATTTTTAAAAATTTGGTCTTCAAGCTGCCCCCATTGATCTCTGTTTGCGTCTGTGACCTTTTGAGTTGTAGAGTTCCTCTGCCTATTTGAGTCACTCAGTACATGGAAACAGTTAACCCTTCAGTAGAACTATGGTGCACTGAACTGGGCTGCCAAAATCTGATTGCTTCATATTGTTTCATGGGAACAGAAACCCTAAAGGGAGGTCTTTTGGGGCACTCTATAGGAGTGAAGCAGGGGCAGCCTGGGGCTTCTCTCCGATGCTTCACTCAAGCCTCAGAATAGAAAGGAGAGGTTGATGTGTATTAATTTAATAGATTTGGTGCCCTACTCTTTAGTCCCCAAAGGGACACCCTTCCCTCCTTCCCAGTGCAACAGGCCGTGAACTCGAAGTGCCAGTGTCTCTCATGCAGGGATCTTTTCCTCTGGTGAGGGAATGTTGCATCCCAATCAGCTGGGCAATTGGCCTGAGATGCTACTCCTTGGCCCTAGGGCAGCCTCTTCATCAATCCAGTGGCAGAAGTCGTAGCAACTATGGCCTTAGCTAGACCTAAGGTTTATCTCGGGATCGTCCTGGGGTCATCCCTGCCTGCTCCTGGGATATCCTGTGTGTCATTTACATGAACAGGGATGATCCTGGGATAAACCTTAGGTCTAGCTAAGGCCTGTGGATGGGGGAGATCTACCCTACTGCTTTAAAGCGCTTTATAACAGTTTTGACAACTGTTGGGGCCCAGGACACACTGCATATACAGGTTTCAAAACGTTTTCAAAGTGCTTTAAAGTGCTTTAAAAGCAGTAGTGTAGATCCCCGATATCAGCCAAGATTTCTTTGGAGACTGGGATGGCACTGGATGGGGATGGGCCGTCTTCATCTGGGACTGTGCACCTCTGTTTTCAGAGGTGTGTCATTACATTTTATGGTCTTAGTTTAATGTGATAAGACTCAGAACAAATACATTTCCAAATTGATTTTAGCTTTGTTAGTTTGTATTTTAGAGCCAGGTCACATTATTTTTTCATGAGGAATAGTTTTCCATACACTTGTCCTCAGGTACACATGCATTTCTGATCACATGCAGAAAGTGAGTCCTTGATATGCAGCTGCAGCAATTTCTGCAGCCAAATATACTTCATGTGCTTTCGTCCTTGTGGTATGGAGTCCATCTGATCACTGGCATGCACAATGTTGAAGATAATTGCATAGAGCTCAAAAATGTGTGTGTGTGTGTGTGTGTGTGTACCAGCCCTGTGTAGTTCTCTGATCTATGTGCTAAAAGAAAAGACAATGATTTATCTCTCTGTATACAAAGTGATTTTTGAAACTTGCAAAAGACCAGCCTGAAGCCAATTTATGATGCACGTAAAACAGTTTGGCAAACGCTCACCATGTACCAGACAGGGGATCCAAGAACCCTTGCTATGGCGAAGCAACAGTGCAATAACCGTGCAGAAGTCAGCCATCCTGCTGTAGATTGTGGCCCCAAACACTCCTTAAAACTGGTTCAAACTCTAAATCCCTGACTGCCTTTTCAAACTAGTTTCTTTTCTCTCTAGGATTAACCCAACTGCAAGTCTGTCATTCTTGTTGGATGACGTTCCCAAATAAAACTGGCTCACTGGAGTAACAAGAAGCAGGTTTAGCGGACGCCTGCTATTGCTCCCTCCCTCCCTGTTTTCCTACGGCTGTGTAAGTATGTGCAGAGCTTTTAATCCCATATCTCTGGATAGGCTTCAATAGGCTTACCCTGACTTTTCAAGCAACACAAAATATAAGTTCAAGTACAGCATTCTAGAAAGCACTCTAACATTCCCTAGTTTTGTTTTGCTATTTTTTCCACTTGTCGACTATTGTTAAATTATTATTGTTATTGTTATTATTATTATTATTATTATTATTATCATCATCTTTATTATTAAATCATGGTTGGTCACATACTGCAGATTGACTTAGTAAATCCATGTAGTCATGTCAGATTCTGGGTAGGGGTGATTGCGTTTATTACTCTAAAGGCAGCCTCCCGGTCAATGCATGAAAAATCTGAGGTCAAGATGTTGTCAGTAATGAGATCAAAAGTTCACATGGCCCTTTGTACAACACAGGAGAATCACTCTGTTTCCTCTGGTGCTGTCTAATGCTAATTTTCTTAGCAGAGAGCTGTTGCAGGGCATTTCAATTAAAACGTCAGCCCAACACAGAACTGCATTTATTGCCCGAATGGAACGTTTGAGGGTTGATGTTACGAACACCAATGGTTATATAGGGGGAAAAGGGCAAACGTGAGTGGAAATGTTCTCTGCCATTGGGAAGTGGAGTGTCACATGAAGGCATGGTAAACATTTATGTGTGCATTTGAAAGATTACAAAGTTGTTTTGCCCCATTACATTTGCGCCAACGAGGATCAGAAATCATTTTCAGGAACTTATTTGGGGCTGCAGGTTGGAGCTTTGCTGAGTCCTAAGCAGAAACCAAAAAACCTAGAACCAATTCTTTATAATGAAGGATTTTGTCCCTGTCTCCTTAACCCCATGCAGTCCTCCACTCTGCCTATGAGCTTTATCACACCAGCGTTATACTGTGCAATCACTGTGAATTGCGTGCAAAGGACTCAGAAGTTTTCCACCTTATAATCTGCTTTGATTGTGAAGTACTCCCAGGCATCCTGCCTTAATTGTGCAATAAAGCAAAAAGATTTGCCGTATTTAGCCCCAACATTTTGAGTGTATCTTCCGAGCCACCACTGGGGCCCAGGAGCAGGATTTAAAAGAAATGCTTACATCAGCATAAACTTTAAAGATAAAGACACCAAAATTTGCACAGTGATAGATATTAGGGAGAGCTTTAAGCATACCAAATTTGAATTGAATTGGGTCATCCGTTGATTTTTTAATGATTTTTTACATTCCCCCCCTTAAACTCACTTCCTGGTATGCAAAGGATCGCTGTCGCCCAGTAGCAAAAACAACAACAATCGCGAAAGCTTTGTGCTATGGGGATAATCCAAGGGAAGCAGGTACATGGGATAAAGCTTTATAAGTCTGTTCCAGACTTTCCCAGCCTCCCTTGGAACAGAATTTGAAGGTCACCCCCACTGCCCCGTTTTCCTGACAGAACTACTTTCATGAGAAAAATGACAAGGTTGGATCTTAGCTATAGTTGGACACTCATAAGATAATCTTTTTAACATCTCCACAACAAAAAGTTATATTGGAATGATTTGTTCACATATTTCCTCCAGGGCTGACTCTGTGTGCTGAACCACTGAGAATCTATGATCCTTCTTATAAAGTATCATTCCCAGAGTTACATGCATTGGAATGGAATCATCACATACACTTTCATGGGATGACTCTGGACACCAAACGATTTACTATATCATGCTGTAAGATGCCAAGGCCTGAATCTTGTGCCCTAAGAGTAAGCTGATTATGAGTAAGGAAAAGGACAGGCTGAATCAGGGTAGAACACGATAAAGCCATGAACCAGCCAAAGGAGCCAAACAGAGAGAGGAAAGGGTTAACTCCCACTTCCTGCCAGCTGTCCTGCTTCAGCCCTGCTGCCATTTTTGCAAACCGCCCAGAGAGCTTCGGCTATGGGGCGGTATATAAATTTAATAAATGAATAAAATAAATACATCTGTATACATTAAATGCAAAAACACATTTAATTAGCTTGGCCTCAGAAAAATAAGAGAAGTCAGAATCTGCTCCAAAGTGAAATCAGCCTACAATTCCTCTAAAGGTTATTATCCACTTCGTTGTATTAAACCAATTTCCCTTGTAATTTTATTTCAGCAGTTATATATATTATTGATTGATTGATTGATTGATTTATAAAACCCAACCTCAACTCTTTGTTAAAATAAACCCAGAAGGGTATACATCAGATGCAGACTGAGGGTTAAGCAATAATTAAAGTCAATATCATGGCCCATCCTTGCTTTGCCAAGTAATATATATTTCAGTCAGGGCACTTTGGGGATTTCTCTCCATGAGGCCCGCTCCTGCCCAAAACAGTGTGTCTTTCTCTTTGATATTCCCACAGTGTTCACATATACCCTCAAACACACACAGCTCAGGGTAATATGTCTCTAATGCGATGAAATCAATGGGAACGCAGCCTTTTTTGCCTGACAGTATTGTCAGGCTGTATTATCTGGTTTAGGCTGTGGCTTCAGTTCATAGCAGTCGTCAGTTAAATTTCCCTTTCTGAAGCTGAGCAAAGTGTGGTAATGTCACAGCCACAGGCGACTGCTGCTCATAGGATGGTTTACTGGTAGAGTTTAGCCTCCTGGCTTGTCACAGTGTATATATCTCAGGGTCTTCTTTTCCTTCGTAGTCAGAGGTTTCCAAGAATGTTGCCTGGAGCAGTCATGGGATACAAAAAAAGAGAGATTTTTGTTCTGCACTTAGCAACATTACCACACTTCACACTCACTTTCTGATAAGGGGAAATTTAACTGACTGCTCTGAACTGGATATACCAGATAATACACTCTGACAGTGCTGTGGATAAAGGCTGGCAAACCTACTAATTTATATTTCATTATCTCTGCACTCAGCTTAATCTGTTATCTTTTGCTAAACATTACAAAGATCACAACGAGGGCTGAACCCAAAGGGGAGAAAACAGGACCGCAGCTACCTCAGAACACGGCGTATAACAGAGCTAGAAGATGGTGCTGGTTGGGTACAGCCCTACAAAAGGATAGGATGGGACGCTCTGGTTTGACAGAAGGCACAATCCTGGTTTAAGCTGAGGTGCGTCCTTGGGCAAATATCCTTTCATCAATGTGCAATCTTCTTCACTTGGCTAGCTTACTTTAAGGATGCCTTTATATAAGCCTTATATTTAAGGGGTTCCAGAAGTGAAGGCCAGTTTGAGTGTATCTGTAAGCTATCCCCGGTGGTGGGGTGGGGTGGGGTGGGGGTTTAACTGAAGGTCGATGTAAAAATCCACTAAATTAATAAATATCTTGCTACTGCTGTTGGTGGGAGCAAAATGCATGCCCTTAAAGGCAACCATCAGCAGACGATAGTAGAGACAGTGGGGATTTTACCATGGAAGTGTGCAGCTGCTGACTGGCTAGCAGCCCCAGCTGTAGGGCATCAGTCAAGGCTGCTTGCAATGCACTTGCACGGAGCTGTCTTGGTGACCCGCCCTCCCAACTAGGGATGTATGGATTTTTAATAAACCCATTCCGTCCGTGTCTTGCGGATTGACAGGCATCTTACGTTCCATTGGCCACACTTGGGTGGAATCAGATGTGTGTGTTTTTAAGGGATGTCTGAGAATTTTATTCCTGTCTGCAAATGCACATTTGGCACATTTTTGAAAAAAACACCACAGCAACGTTGCACAAGTCTGCGAGATCTGTGCAACTCAGAAAAAGATTATGGAATCTGCAAGTCAGATTCATAGGAACTGAAACTCGTTTGTATCCATTATGGACTTCTCCAACAGCTTGCTGGTAGGGATATGCATTCTCCCCACCTCACCCCTAAGAACCATGCAGGCTGCCACCTATCAGCAACCAGCTTCATTACGGCTGATCCCACTGGTTTTAGGCAGTCTCCCATCCAGACATGACCAGGCTAACACCTGCTTAGCTTTAGCAGTATAAAAACATTCTCTGTCCTCAGGCTTTTATTAGCTGGAAGTGCCATTACAAGGCAGATCTTGGAAAGTATAAGCAACTACAACTGGACCAGTTCCATCTGCAAATTTATATGATTGGGGTTTGTACGTGGGTCACCAGGATGCAAATACTTGGTGATGGGTACAGTGGGGCACAGAAAACAAGGGACAGTGAGACTTCTTAGTAATGGGTTTGGGAAATAAGGAGCTTTGAAAAACATTCCTTAATTAGGCTCTTTTATACTATTCATGAGCACATGTCCATGGAGCCTTCAAAGTACAGGCATAAGAAGCAGAATATGGACATGATGACAGAGGGTGAAGAGTAGGACTGTAGTCATAGTTGCCAAAGACTAATAAGCTGCCCTGTCAGGTTTCACTTTTCCTCCTCCTCCTCCTCCTCCAGCTCCAAGTATTCCTACGCATTGGCCTTGCTAACTGGGGCTTCTGGGCAATGAAGCCCAAAACATCTAGAGGGCACCAGGTTGAGGAAGGCTGCCAAAGGAATAGCAAGTTAGCCTAATGCCAGCTGTGCCTAAGATAACACAATTGATCGACAAAACTAATTTTAGTTTGTCAAAAACATTGGTAGCTCTTTGAACATAAATCTGAGATTCTGACCTTCAAGAAACTCATCATACCTTGATTTCTAATTTATTTACATTGATGGGCCCTCATGCAACATCAGTCCTAGTTTCTGAAAAAGATCAAAATATGATTGACTGCAATTGCCTTGGCTTCAGATCAGATTACCCTACAAAGGCTGGCCTGGCTTAGGTTTTCAGTGATTTATCGATTGCCAGATCTCAAGGTTTGTTTCCAGGGTTGGAATATTGCTTCGTTGAATTCCCTGTTATAAAAACTGGTCCCATCCCACTATGAGAAACTTCACGTTTCTCCTTGCTCTGTCATAGTCAAGTTCCCCTGATCTGACATGGGCTGCATTTCTGGATAACCATAGCATCAGTAGAAGAGAAATGCATGCACTATTGGAGATGTTTTGAAGATTTAAAGTAAACCAATCACCTAGAAGCACAGGCAATCCACTTTTAGGCGCCTAGGCTTGTGGCCATAGTCTAATGTCGAATCCCGAGTATATATTGTTCATGGTTAATATTTAAAAAAATACACCCCATTACAGAAGATTTGTTCATATCCATCTGCGAGGACCTTCTCTTCTGCTGCTCCCAGACTGTGGAATGGCCTGCCGGAGGAGATTCAGCAACTTGACAGTCTTTTAGAATTTAAAAAAGCAATAAAGACTGATCTATTCCGGCAGGCCAATCCAGTGAAATTTTAGATTGTTTTTAGGATGTTTTAATCATGTATGCTATGTTTTAAATCAGTTTTTAATTTGTTTTATATTCATTGTTGTTCCCCGCCTCGACCCAAGTGGAGAGGCAGGTAAGAAATTTATTATTATTATTATTATTATTATTATTATTATTATTGTTGTTGTTGTTGTTGTTGTTGTTGTAACACCCTGCAATGTCCACATTCTGAGATTGCTTGTGCCATTGTATTGGTACTGCAATTGGCACACCCTTGCTCTAAGCACCATCTAAAGATGACTTCTAGGGACCAGAGTGCCATTGAGCTCACTTCTCATTTGTCAGTCATTTGGAGGAATAATGCCATATTTGTTTGTTGTTTACAGCTGCCTCGCATTAAACTCTTAGACATGCAGGTACCATAATACTTCATAAAACTTGACAATTGCATAGCACTTTTGAGCGTTCAAAGTGCTTCACGTGCATTATCTTCTGTAATACTTACAATAACCCTAGAAGGCAGGGTTGCAGCAGAACCCTTTTGTCCTCAAGGTTCTTGAGCTAATTTCCCCCACTTTGTGCAGTCCACAGTGTGCACACATCATGGCTCTGCAGAATATCCCAATCTCATGCTATTCAAGTTCATATGCACAGGTGCTACATACATACATAGACACACACATGTGGGATTGAAGGCTTGTAATAAGAGTTAAGATTCAAACTGAGTAATTTCAGGTATTGCTCAGTTTCATGGGAATGATGGTATTCCAGTTCTGCTGCTGAGGGAATATCAAACTGTTATGTGGCATAGCAAAGTCTGTGTGCCAAACTGCTACCTTAGGCCAAGTTATCACAGATATTTCTATCTGAGCCTTACCTTTTCCTTCAACAGTCCTAACCCTGATTTCAAGCAACAACTGGGCCACTGACACAGAAGGGAAGAGCCTGCCAAATCAGAACTGCCATCGCCAACTGCCTGCAGAGGGGACCTGGGTTTGAGCCTCATAGTCAGGAGCCCCTGAGCCCTAAAATCTTCAAGCCAGGAGAAGTCCCAGAGCCAGATTGCCTCGAGGGGCTGGATTGCCCCTCCACATCCATATGATGTTCTACAGCAGAAAGTAGTTCTCCAGATGTTTTTGATTTCAATTCCCAGCATTCCTGACCATTGGCCATCCTAACAGAGGCTCCTTCAAGTTGATGTCCAAAACATCTGGAGATCTACTTTCTACACACCCTTGGTTTACAGAAGGGTAGGTCAACCTCCCGCCTGTGGGCCTAATCCGGCATGGTGTAGGTCCCAATCCAATCCATGGACCTTCCTGGGGTGACTGTCCTCTTGCTGGCATCACCATCCCACTTGACCTCTCTCTGGCTTTGATCCCTACTGAGAAAGCTAGCACTGCTACACTGGGATATACAACAAGTCTGTCTTTTCATGAAAGCTCTTATCCAGCCAGCTCCACCCTTTTAACAGTGGCCTAATACTGTCACTAGCAACTTCCTGCTCTTCAGAAGATATTTGCATGAAAGGTGGTGCCAGGCTAAATATATCCATTGGAATGAGTCATAAAGAAGATTATAGGCAAATATAAGAAGCATGTCCACTGTCTCCAAATCTCAGTTCACATATTGCCCCATGAGCAGAAGTGCATTCTCTGTGAGATTCACTTCTTTAATAAGCTCCCAGTTACATTGTTGTGGGGATCGATACTAGTTTGGTCTTAAACATGAATTTAAAACAAGAGGTTGTCTGAATATTTGTGCATGTTTGTGTCTAGAATACCATCTAAAAACTGTTTATGTTCAGAATCAATCATCAAAGCATTTATTTAACAGGTTGCCAAGTGAATCTGAAGATGCTCTGATATTGCATTTTGATTCTCAGGTTTTTTACTCTTTATTAATCTACTGCTAGCCCATGTAATATTCATTTGCTCAATATTTCTAATCTTCACCCCCAGACAGTTTTTGATTTGTTTAACTTGTGAGATGTTCCTATGGAGCCAAAGCCTACCCTTTATACACAGGAGGCCCGGATCCTCCTGCCTTGGTTGCCAGTTTAGTGTATTCTGAATGGGGAAGCTACAAATTTGAAACATGTGAGCACTCTTTGTAACTGACACAGTAGACATGTATCCTGTATGGACAGTAGACATGTCCATAACCAAATGTCTTGTGCCAGTTTCCAGTTTCATTTTTTCAAAGTCGTGGTTGCACTTACATGTGCTCCCATAATGGATGTTACCCTTAAGATGTATGCATCTTAAGAACACATTAGTGTTTCTGATTATTATTTTGATATGTTTGGGACAAAGGAGGACAGATAGCACAAGGGAGACCTGAGTTCAAGTCCCCACTCTGCCACAAAATGCATTGCGTATCCTTGGGGCAGTCACCCTCTCTACCTTATATGGCTGTGGTGAGGATGAGGGATTATCTACACCAACCCAATCTCCTTGGAGGAAGGTTGGGATATTAACGTAAAAATATTTTTAAAAAAAGAGAAGGGGGAAGAAGCTATTAATTCAGGCTTCAAATATTCCTCTTTTATAAACTGGAAATAGCATATCATTTCTACTGTACAAAATGATACTAGAGTTTGTGGATATTTATGTCACTGCTTGAGCCTAGGTTTCCATTACACTGTTAGATGGTCATTTATTTCCCCCTAAACTTGGATTGTTCAAAGTTCCTCCAAGCATTATGTAGGCCCCATTAGTTTTTAAAAATTCAAGTGACACATTGCTGAAAGCTATCCTAAATATATGCTGTTTATTCCATTACACTAAACAGGGACAATTTGGTAAACTGAGTGGTTAAGAAGCCTTAAGGTAAGGATTTTTTTCTTGGCAAGCTGATAATATTGCCTTCAGCCTCAACAGATATTTGAAGAGAAGAAAGGCAGGGGTTGTCTTAATTTGCTTTTTAATTGTTCACAAGAAGCAAAAGGTTAAATAATGCTAGATCATGAAATGTTACATCAAAGTCCCAAAGAGGAACCAAATAATACTGAAATTAAGCAAAATTAAATCTAATTTGTAGGGTTGGGGAGATGTAAGGCTTCCAGTAACAATGTGAACTTATTTGACCTCTGTACTAACACTTATCTGTGCCACCAAAACTTGCCCAAGGTTGCATTCAGGTGAAATAGAAGGTAATTAAAGCGCTCATTTCACCATACATCTTTTTATAGAATCATAGAATTGTTGAGTTGGAAGGGACCACAAGGATTATCTAGGCCAACCTTCTGCAATGTGCAGGAAAACCAGTTAAACCATCCATGAGAGGTGGTTGTCCAGCCTCTTCTTAAAAATCTCCAGAGATGGAGAACCCACAACCTCTTTAGGTAGACTGTTCCATTGTTGTACAGATCTTACCATCAGGAAGCTTTTCCTAATATTTAATCAGAATCTGAGTAGCTGTTACTTATACCCATTATTTCGGGTACTAATTTCTTTCTATGGCAATGGAAAATAGTTCTTGACATCTTCCTTTTGGCATCCTTTTATATACCTGAACACTGCTAACATGTCTCCCCTCAGTCTTCTTTTCTCCAAACTGAACGTCCCAAGTTCCTTCAGCCTGTCTTCATAGGGCATGACCTCAACTTCGTTGCCTTCCTCTGAACATGTTCTAACCTGTTAATGTCCTTCTGGAAATGTGGTACCCAGAATTGTACACAATACAGTCTCACTACTGCCGAGTAGAGAGGAATAAGGACTTCACACATCTTTGATACAATGCTTCTTCTAATGCAGCCCAGAACTGAATTAGCCTTTCTAGCAGCTATCTCACACTGCTGTCCAGATTGCTGTCAGCGACCACATCCAAATCCTTCTCCGATGTAGTGCTTCCAAACCATAAATCCCCTTCTTATATGTGTACCCTACATTTTTCCTCCCTAAATGTAATACCTTACATTCCTCCCTGTTAAAGGACATCTTGTTCCTCTCTGCCCAGTCTTCCAACCTCCCCAAATCCAACTGCAGTCTCATTCTGTTATCATGGGTATGTGGGAAAGTCAAAGCAAACATATATATATGTACATTGATGGTGCTATATAAATAAATAATAATAATAAATAATGATTCAATGAACTTCTAAAACACACCAGCATTGAAGCTTGACATACTTCAGAGAAGAAATCATAGAATCATAGAATAACAGAGTTGGAAGGGGCCTACAAGGCCATCGAGTACAACCCCTGCTCAATGCAGGAATCCACCCTACAGCATACTTGACAGATGGTTGTCCAGCTGCCTCTTGAAGGCCTCTAGTGTGGGAGAGCCCACAACCTCCCTAGGTAACTGATTCCATTGTCATACTGCTCTAACAGTCAGGAAGTTTTTCCTGATCTCCAGCTGGAATCTGGCTGGCTTCCTTTAACTTGAGCCCGTTATTCTGTGCCCTGCACTCTGGGAGGATCGAGAAGAAATCCTGGCCCTCCTCTGTGTGACAACCTTTTAAGTATTTGAAGAGTGCTATCATGTCTCCCCTCAATCTTCTCTTCTCCAGACTAAACATGCCCTGTTCTTTCAGTCTCTCTTCATAGGGCTTTGTTTCCAGACCCCTGATCATCCTGGTTGCCCTCCTCTGAACACGCTCCAGCTTGTCTGCATCCTTCTTGAATTGTGGAGCCCAGAACTGGACACAACACTCTAGATGAGGCCTAACCAGGGCTGAATAGGGAGGAACCAGTACCTTCATTTAACCAGGCTGGCACCAATGCAGAGAAGACCATCTAAATGTCGGTCTGCAGGATAGACAACAGGGCCTCCTCTGAAGTTCGCTGTGGCCTGGGAGGTTGGTATAGGGGAGACATTCCTTTTGAGGTAACCTGGTCTTGAGTTGTAAACACTAATACCAACACCTTAAACTTAGCTCTGTAGCAGGCTAGTCCCATTCGCATTTCAATTCCTTTCCTAATGATCCCCAACAAGGAATTTGCCTTTTTCACAGCAGCTGCACAGTGGGTTGACATTTTCATCGAGCGTCGAGCATATGCAGTCCTAAAAGCATTTCCTCTCAAAGTATGCATTTCTAAACGTTTTAATATGCATTTGGTATGTTTTTGGAGCTAAGAACTGCATCACTATATTCAGAGAGGTGTGAAATCCGAAGGATAACTGCGTTCCGATCCGCACATTAGTCTGGGTCAGTAAGCCACCCCGTATCGGAATCTGCAGAGAACTAATTCGTCAAGCATCCCTAACTGTGATGGGCTGCATTCTTGTGCAAAATGGCCTGCCATTCTATGGTCAGGCTGAGATAAAAGGAAACCCGCTCCCACACCAAAGATCCAAGTGCAGGAGACCATCCAGAGCTGTTGCTGCTCTTCTTCAGGCAAAAACTCTAATGCAAGCTGCAAGCAAAGGAATGCATTTTTCTTTCTGGTATGGGGTTATTTAGGCTCATGAACAAAATACATCAGCAAGTACAAATTAATACTGGACAATGTTACCCACGTTGCCATGTTTAATTTTATTCAACCCACACACTGAGGCTGGGAGTTCATCAGGTTGCTCCTGTTATTAGGATTTGTTCAGTCTCATTATTGCGCATGTTGTTCACAATTCTCTCTCAATGTCCTTTCAACGTTATTCCTACTTTCAAGAATCCTCAGACTGCTAGATGGGGCGATATCCCAGGGTGAGCCCTGGGATCGTCCCTGTGCATTCACATGAAGCACAAGGGATCCCGGGATCAGGGAGGGATGATGCTTCCCTTGCCCTGGGATCTCGCCCTCGCCTTTGAGCCCGCTTTTTCCGCGGTCTCGGGCTGATCCTGAGACCGTGGAACGTGTGTGCAGGCGTCGTGGTTTGTCCCAGCTCCTTGCAGTTACTCGCGAGGAGCCGGGACCCGCGCACTGGTGGTGAGAGCAGGGATTTTTTTTTTTAAAAAAAAAAAGACTTACCTTCTGTGCATGAGCGCTTGTGCGCTCCTTCTTCTTTAAAACAACAAAAAGTGGCGGCCATGATGTCACATGCTGCGTGTGTAGACCAGTGCGACGATCTCACGATCATAAAATTGTGAGATCATTGGGGGAACAACCCAGTTGGTCCAGCTGAGGCCTGTCTTGGTTCCCTGGCCACTTGCATGGTAAATGGGGCTGATGGTAAAACAGCTCACCTTCCATGCCAGCCAAAACAATATTGATGCTCGAATCTCCCCTGTCATATATTTCATATCAATAAAACCATACACTCCTAGGCAGGATCTACACTAAAGCTTTAAAACAGTTTATAACGGCATTGACAATTGTTGGGGTCCAGGACACACTCCATATACAGTTTTCAAACCATTTTTAAAGTGTTTTATCATGCTTAGTGTAAATCTGGCTCTACTTCCAGTAATATTGGACAGGAGAAAGCACTACACAGGCAGGTGAGAGGAGACTTTTAGGGAAGGTCTAGAAATCCACCTTTAGTGTACAGAGGAAGCAAGAAACAGCCGCTGCATAATGGTTTTTCCATCTCTCCCTACAGTGTAATGCATTGTATCAGCACACATATTTTTCCACCTCTGATGGAGCATTTGCACCAACCACTGTCAAGAACAGACAGCTCTGGCATGGAAAGTCCCCTTAGAAAATGGACACTGTGTTGCATTCTCTGTATTATAGCAACAACCAACCTGGGGAAAGTATTACAAGCGAGCCATGCCAGGTTTCCACCTTAGGACATTAATTGAGCCTTAAATGCATTTTCACTGATTTTGTCTTTACATTCGCTTGTAATATGTATCTGAATCCATCCCTTCCTTCCTTCCATTGCTTATTTGATATGCTACATTTCCTACACCTAGAGCAGTTCAGAAATTATTTTTTTTAAATCATCAAATCTCAGGATTTAAAAATAAACCTTGTTAAAGCATCTTAATTCTTCCTCTTAGGTGCTCAGAGTAGCTTCTAGCTTTAGCTAGCCTTCCTTATTTAGCAGTATAATCATATCATAGTCCTTTAGATCAGGGTTGGGCAACCTGTGGCATAATTCCATAAGGTCCCCAGCCTAAATTTCAAAATCACTCTGCAAGAAATCTGTTCCGAACTCTGCAAGAGTGATCTATCCCTTCCACAGCAGCTTACTGGGCAGGGAAGGGGATATCAGAGAGAGAGAGAGAGAGAGAGAGAGAGATGAGGAAGCAGAAAGAGAGAGAAAAGGGTGGGCCTGGCCACTTTGGGCTTAAGTCCACCCACTGCTGAGGTTTGGCGCCTGACAGATTACATCTCTCAGAGAATACAGAAGTGTTCCCCCCTCCGGTTTTAGCCCATTCTCTTGAGCTTCTATGCCATAGCCACCTACCACCTTCTTCATCTACCACCTTCTCTGTTACATTCTCATAGTTCTATTTTGCTTTTAATCCATAGACTCCATTTTTAATAGTTCATCAGACTGAATATTACAGGGCTTCCTTGGGAAAAGCAGGTTGGGAGAAAAGAGAAGGCTGATTTGGACCTGGTGAATTTGGAATGAGAATAGAAGGAAGTTTATGCTCAAGAGGGTCTGGGGGTGGGGTGAGATGTAGTCAGCCCCCTAAACCATGTACTGCTATCTCTGCATAAAAGCATGTTTTTCTCCTTTTAATGCACAGAAGAAAAAAGAACAAGTCATTCACATGGAAATGGAATAGATCCCTGTGGTGATTAAAAACTCCTGTAGAATGATACATATTTAATGACTAGATAAAGAGGGAGGATGCACTTGCAGTGGAAATGAGCTAAATAACAGATTATATTTGGGATTTATAGACAGGAGGCGAGAACTTGCATTTAAAAACACGGGGTTATTAAATTGCTAAATACAAAGACAAGAATGATGGAAGAGCTAGAGGCATGTCTGCATAAGGAAACCTGTGATATTATAGACATAACTAAAACCTGCCTGGAAAACCACAATTAGGATATTCATGTTTTAAATGGAATGGTTTAAAAGAGGAATGTAAAAAAAAGGAGGCCACAGAGGTATCTTCATACTTTATACATTTTGGATTTCCAAGTCATTAAATTTCTATCTGCTAGTACACTTAACTTACGTGGTTTAAAACCACGGCTGTATGCAGCCACGCTTATAAGTCAAACCTATTGCAATGGAGGGCTCAATTGCAGCCAATCCTCTCTAGCATACCTAGCTTTTAATAGGACAAAATTAAAGTTGTAATGATGATCCTAGCTATTTGCCCAGGAGGCAAATGGCTGGAAATAGAATGTAAAAATGTGCACAACAGTCACTCGTTACTTCCCACAATTGGATGCTGTCCACTAACATGCCATTCACGGAACAGCTGGGATTAAAGCAAATTAAGCACAACAGGCAAATCTTTTGAATGTAGTTTTAGTGAAGTATTGCTAGATACCGGGGTCTGCATCTAGCAAGAAAAGACAGGTTCGTTACATGTTCTGAAGATCCTTAACAAATCAATGGGTTGGATCCAGATTAGTGCTCAGCATTCACACTGGAGAAAGTGACGGGGAGACAAATTTCATAATTCCTCTCCACCCCACCCATGCCGCAGCCCCCTGTACTCTCTGAAAAGCTGCTATAGAGGACTCGGGGTTGTTTCAGAGGAACACGAGAAGCAACACAGGGGATGCAGAGGGCAGGGGGAATGGGTGAAGGGCACCTTCCTACTCTTTCCTTCAGTAGAGAACCGCTGATAGATCCCAGGACATTCTGTGAGTGGGAGGAGCCCACTGATGATGTGGACAAGCTGCTTGGACGAGTAAGGAGGACAACTTGTCCTCTCGATCGCTGTCCTTCTTGGCTGGTCACCCTCGGAGACCACAACTACAATTTAGACTACAACTACAACATATTATTAATGCATCTCTCAGAGAGGGGAGTTTTCCACCATATTTAAAAGAAGAAGTGGTACGGCCGCTTCCAAAAAAGCCCTCATTGGACCCCCTGGATCTTAATAATTACAGACCGGTATCGAATCTTCCATTTTTGGGCAAGGTGATTGAGAGGGCAGTTGCCTTCCAACTCCAAGCAGTTTTGGATGGTACAGATTTTCTTGACCCATTTCAAACCGGCTGTAGGGTGGGATACGTTGTTGAGAAAGCTATGGTCACCTCAGTGGATGATCTCCACATGAGTATTGACAGGGGGAGTGTGTCCCTGCTCGTACTTTTGGATCTTTCAGCAGCTTTCGATACCATCAACCATGGTATCCTTCTGGAACGCCTGAGGGGTTTGGGAATCGGGCACTGTGCTCCAGTGGTTCCGGGTGAGCATATTACCCCAACATTAAAATCACTCCACTGGCTGCCAATTAGTTTCCGGGCAAAGTACAAAGTGTTGGTCATTACCTTTAAAGCCCTAAATGGTTTGGGTCCAGGTAACCTGCGGGATCGCCTTCTCCCATATAGTCTGCCCCTCACACTCAGATCCTCTGGGGTGAACTTACTTCAGTCAGCTAAAACTAGGCTGACATCAGTTTCCCAGAGGACCTTTTCTTCTGTCACCCCCAGATTGTGGAATGGCCTGCCGGAGGAGATTCGTAAAATTAACTCTCTGTGTGATTCCGGGTTGAGCCGCGAGCTCAAGTGAAGCCGGCGACGGGCCGCGATGGACCAGGTAAGTGGTGTGCACGAGGGGGGGTTACCTGGCCCTGCCGCTGCCACCACTGCCCGTGAGGCAACAGTGGCAGAGCCAGGTAAGGGGACAGGGGGGAGGGGGAATCTTACCTGGTCCATCGCAGCCCATCGCTGGCTTCACTTGAGCTCGCGGCTTAACCCAGAAGTGTAGGCCCCAAGCGGGGCCTACAGTTCCAGGCTGAGCCACAGCGCTGCAATGGACCAGGTAAGTGGTGTGCAGGGCGGGGCCTTACCTGGCCCCACCTCTGCCGCCGCAGTTCATGTGGCAATGGTGGCGCAGCCAGGTAAGTCTATGGGTGGGTGGGGGAAACAGAGCTCCGATTCAGATCCAGAGGTCCTTAATGAAGCGGAACGGGCCACAGGTGGATCGGGCTGTGAAGAGGATCGGGGGGGTCCATGCACAGCCCTATTTAAAAGTAAAAAGTTGGTAGAAAACTCTTTGACCACCTCATTTGCTGCATAAGGTAAATAGTTATGGAACTCCTGTGCCCTTCTCCCCATTGCAAATTTCCTTGAAATTCTCCCCTGCCCTGCAAAAGAAGCAGGAAAAAGCAACAGCGCTTGGGCAGGGAGGAAAGAATTTCATGAAAGGATGGGTCAGGGTTTGGCACAGCACTCGTTTTATAGCGAAAAACAAAAAAGTCAGCAGTTGCACAGGTGGTGTAGCATCGCAGCCAGGACGCTGAGAGAGCAATCCTATGCATGTTTCAACAGAAAAAAAGTCTTTTTTTCTGTCTAAATATGGATAGGATTGTGGCCAGAAATATTGACTGCTCCATTACACCTACTTTTTTTCCTGGTATGCATCCACAATTTCCACCTCCATTTCATGAGTGCGTCAAGCCCCGGGCATGTCACTTTCCCGGGCATGCGTTTTTGTGCTATTTCACCTTCTCTACCTTTTCACCTGT